>NW_027195170.1:35000-100000 GCF_038502225.1 Cherax quadricarinatus
GATTGGAGGGAGAGAGTATGGAGGAGGTGAATGTATTCAGATATTTGGGAGTGGACGTGTCAGCGGATGGGTCTATGAAGGATGAGGTGAGTCATGGAATTGATGAGGGGAAAAGGGTGAGTGGTGCACTTAGGAGTCTGTGGAGACAAAGAACTTTGTCCTTGGAGGCAAAGAGGGGAATGTATGAGAGTATAGTATTACCAACGCTCTTATATGGGTGTGAAGCATGGGTGATGCATGTTGCAGCGAGGAGAAGGCTGGAGGCAGTGGAGATGTCATGTCTGAGGGCAATGTGTGGTGTGAATATAATGCAGAGAATTCGTAGTTTGGAAGTTAGGAGGAGGTGCGGGATTACCAAAACTGTTGTCCAGAGGGCTGAGGAAGGGTTGTTGAGGTGGTTCGGACATGTAGAGAGAATGGAGCGAAACAGAATGACTTCAAGAGTGTATCAGTCTGTAGTGGAAGGAAGGCGGGGTAGGGGTCGGCCTAGGAAAGGAGGTTTTGTGTGCGAGGGGCTTGGACTTCCAGCAGGCGTGCGTGAGCGTGTTTGATAGGAGTGAATGGAGACGAATGGTTTTTAATACTTGACGTGCTGTTGGAGTGTGAGCAAAGTAACATTTATGAAGGGGTTCAGGGAAACCGGCAGGCCGGACTTGAGTCCTGGAGATGGGAAGTACAGTGCCTGCACTCTGAAGGAGGGGTGTTAATGTTGCAGTTTAAAAACTGTAGTGTAAAGCACCCTTCTGGCAAGACAGTGATGGAGTGAATGATGGTGAAAGTTTTTCTTTTTCGGGCACCCTGCCTTGGTGGGAATCGGCCAGTGTGATAATAAAAAAAAAATAAATATATATATATATATATAAATTGGTAGTAGGTTGGTAGACAGCAACCACCCAGGGAGGTACTACCGTCCTGCCAAGTGAATGTAAAATGAAAGCCTGTAATTGTTTTACATGATGGTAGGACTGCTGGAGTTTTTTCTGTCTCATAAACATGCAAGGTTTCAGGTACGTCTTGCTACTTCTGCTTACACTTAGGTCACACTAAACATACATGTACAAGCATATATATATACACTTCTCTGGGTTTTCTTCTACTTTCTTACTAGTTCTTGTTCTTGTTTATTTCCTCTTATCTCCAGGGGGAAGTGGAACAGAATTCTTCCTCCGTAAGCTATGCGTGTTGTAAGAGGCGAATAAAATTCCAGGAGCAAGGGGCTAGTAACCCCTTCTCCTGTATATATATTACTAAATGTGAAAGGAGAAACTTTTGTTTTGCCTTTGTGAGGGAAAAGTTCAATAGTTAGGAGTAGCGAGGGAGTATATAGTAACAATAGTTTCATTGCCGGCTACTTGTTAAGGTAGGGTAAGTCCAGCTCCTGCTATTCCCACCCCCCCTTTTTTTCCCCCTCCCCGAAAGTGATAGTTTGATTGCCGTCTCCTTTTTAAGGTAGGGTCAGTCTAGCTCCCACTATCCCTTCCCCTCCCTCTTCCCCCCCCGAAAGGTGACGTGTGGGGCTCCAGTCAAACAGTTAATCACTCGACTCACAGCTCCCAACACTACTCTTGAAATGACAGAGAGGGTCACCTGCCAATCAACGAGTAGAATTGAAGGAGACCGACTAACATTCTGAGACATCCCAATTTCTGATCCACTTACCTGTTTGTGTATGCAAGTAACAGGATATAACCCCTCATCATTGCAGTGGAAAGAAACCTGCTTTCCTGTCATTGGGATAGATTATTCACTGCAATACTGTGAAGAACTAGCCAGTGGATTGTCACCAACCCCTGCGACTCCCCCCCTCCATCAGCAACAGCTACGATTTCAACAACACGCAGTGTCACCAACACCAGACACCCAAGTTTTATATATGTTAGCGTTGAATTCAGATATCATTTATATTTTTCATTTTTCATTTTCTTTAATGTAGGATCAATATTTCATGTTTAAGTGTTTTATATTTTATATTCTAATTAATAAAGTGTTTATGTTTGTCAGTTTTTATTCTTTTTCTATGCATTAATTTTCCTGAGGAGGAGCCAGCCTTGGTAATACTGACTGAAGTTGTTACAGGGCTGAGTAGCCTTCACAAGTGGCGACCTTGCCAGGATCAACTCTACTGAATCAAGATCCAATTCCATCTCTAATCTACCATTGGAACTTCAACGCCGCATACCTCAGACGGTTACCACCAGCCATGAGTAATCATTCTCTATGGCAGGACTACAGTACAGGTATTTAAAAGATTTGGTGATTGTTATAGTCTCAACTTATTGTAAGTCAAGTCAAGGCAGGAATACTAGTTAATTCTGCCACCTAATTTCGTGTGAGCTTGAAACACTTTGGAGGATTAGACTCTAGGGACCCGAGGTTTTCCAATGACAATTTGTTTCATTGAGCTCTTTATTTTGTCAAGGGAACTGTCGTAGGACACTCTTGATTTGTTGGTGAGAAGATTGGATGGTCAAGGGACCCCATTCTACTTACTGTTTGCTCAGAGCCGGCATAGAACCCTTCGTATTCATTAATACATATTGTTTAATTGAAGTAGGGATCGAGCCCTCTGGTTTATTTACAGTTTGAGAGGAGCAGGAATTGAACCCTCCGTTTTCTTTGATACCCGTTTTATTTTCCCCTGGTAGTTTAAGTTATTCTTGCAAATATGGAGGAATACCAGTTTAGGTTGAACACTGGAAGTAAGTTAGGAATAACAGGGAAAAATTTAGAATCTTTCATTAGTGCTAAAATCCAGGAAAGAACTGAGAAGGAGAGAGAGAGAATCGAAAGAGAAGAGGAAAAGGAGAGATTGAGAATCGAAAGAGAAAACAAAAAAGAGTGTGATAGACTTGATCGTGAGGAAAGAGCTAGAGAACGTGAGGAACAAGCTAAAATACGTGAGTTAATAGAGAGAGGAATCGTGAGCTCGAAAAATCTTGCCTTGAATTAGAGAATAAAAAGTTAACTTTCTCACAACAGCAATTAGAGGAAGGAGTAATGGAACAATGTGCAGCTAGAACACATATTCCAACACCTAATTTACCTCACTTCACAGAGGGGGAAGACATAACTTCATACATTATAAGGTTTGAAAATACCGCTACCCTCTGTGAATGGCCTGCTGACACCTGGGCTACCAGGTTAGGAATGTTATTTTCTGGTACCGCTTTGAATATCTATGCAACTTTGTGGCATAGATATTCAATTATAACCTACTGAAGAAGGCAATCCTTAAAGCATATCAAAAAAAACACTAATTCTTACAGGAAAGATTTCAGGTATGCCACCTTACAGCCTGGCCAGAACTTTCAGCAGTGACAAGTAACACTCTTTCGTTTGTTCGACTTTTGGATAGAGAGTTCAGAAATTGATCGCAGTTATGAATCTCTGAGACTTCATGGTTGCTGACCAGTTCCTGACAGCTCTTCCCCATCAGACACGAACATTCATCAGAGAACGTAACCTGATTAAAGCTGAGGAAATTGCTGAGGCCGCTGACTTGTATGCTGAGGCTCACAATTCCTATAAAGACCTAAAGGGATCGAACCCTAAGGGCAAGGGTTCATCAGACCTTAAGAAATCAAAGCCTCTAGTGGAAAGTAAAATGACTTCTTTTATTCCTGTTTGTCATTTGTGTGGTGTTAAGGGACATAAACGTCCAGATTGTCCTTCTAAGAAGGTCCAAAAAGTTGGAAGATGTTTTAAAGACTGTAATGACCAGGCACCCTTCTGTTCAGGAACAGTTAATGGACTTAATGTATCTACCATTTTACGAGACACTGGATGCACTTATATGTATATAGTCATTTCTGATAAGCTGTTCCCTAATCTTAAAGAAACTCATTCCTCTGCTATACTTTCAGACTACTTGAGCCGTACGGACACTTTCCCTACCATCCGTTGTTACATGAGGTCTAAATGGTTCACAGGTTGGTCTGAAGCCGTACTAGCTCCCATCACTTCTTGCTCCGTACTAATAGGTAATGTAAAAGTTGCCATTCTTCCTTCTGAGGTTGACCTTTCATCATCAAAGGTGGACATAAGCTTTTCAGATCCGCTTCCTGTAGAGTCAGAGAAGCCCCTCGAAAGTTCAGATGAGACAATGTCTCGTGAGATTCATGTGGGATTAAAAACCAGTGATGCTACTCTCGAAAGCGAGGTAGTAGGATCACCGGTTCACTTATTAGATGAAAGTGAAGATATCACCTCCAATACTATAAATGTCTTGACTAGGGCTCAGACCAAAGCCCAGGTTTCTCCTACTGTCCATCCTTTAATTTTCCCTGACTTTAAGCCTTTAGATATATCGAAGGACTACTTTGTCAATTTACAACGTAATTGCCCTTCTCTTCAGAATTGCCATAATGCCGCTAAACATAATCAAGTTATCCAGAGGAAAAACTTTTCATATAAATTTGAATATATAAAAGGTATGTTGTGCAAGTCAGTATTCATATTAAATTCAGATGAGACGGACTATTCCATCTTAGTTGTTCCAAGTCAATGCAGAGAGACTGTTCTTAAAATGGCTCATGACCTGTCAGTGGCCGGACATTTCTCGCATCGTAAAACCTTAAATAAAATTAGGGAAACCTATTTTTGGCCAAAAATGTCCTCAGATGTCACTACTTATTGTAGATCGTGTAACGTTTGCCACCTGTCATCCTCCCGAGGTACCAGGCGAGTACCTATGGTCAAAATGCAAGTCTTTACGGTACCTTTTGAAAGAGTAGCTGTTGACATCGTTGGTCCTTTATCTCCACTTTCATCTGGGGGACATAGATATATATTAACATTAGTTGATTATGCTTCGAGTTTCACTGAAGCAGTTCCCTTAAAGACCATAACTACTACAGAGGTGGCTGAAGCCCTTTTGTCCATCTTCTCCAGAGTGGGCATCCCTAGAGAAATTTTGTCTGACCGTGGGACACAATTCACATCTGACTTAATGCAACATCTATACCAACTTCTGGGAGTGAAACCTCTCTTCACCACACCCTATCATCCCAGCTGTAATGGGAGGATTGAGCGCCAGCATTAGATTCTCAAGTCCATTTTAAGGAAACTTTCCTCCCTTAAACCTAAGGAGTGGCATCGTTACCTACCCTGTGCTTTGTTTGCCATGAGGGAAGTTCCCAGTGACTCTTTGGGATTTTCACCTTTTGAACTTCTCAATGGTAGACAGGCAAGAGGCCCATTGTCCATCCTTCATGACTTGTGGACTAATGAGGAGATGAGTGATGAGGTTCAGTCTTCTTACCAGTTTCTCCTTGACCTTAGATCCAAACTTGAGGAGACCTCTGACATAGTTTCGAAAAGCCTAAGCTTGTCAGTGGACCAGTACAAAACCTATTTTGATTCCAAAAGTCAGAGGAGAAGTTTTAAAGTAGGGGATGAAGTTCTGGTACTTTTGCCTATCAAGCCAAATAAATTATTAGTAGCATGGAAAGGTCCATATAAAGTATTAAAAATTTGTGGGAAAGTTGACTACCTCATAGAAGTCAAGGGAAAACCTAAGCTTTATCATATCAACATCCTTAAGAAATATTACCGAAGAAATTCGGTTAACTGCCTTAATAACTTTGACTTAGTTTTTCCACACGAACTTGATAAGACAACTGAAGAGTGTAAGGTGTGCGTATTTGACACCTCTAACATAGACTATGACGGAGAACTACATGACTTGGTGACTCTCGACCACTCGGACGCAACAAACATTAATATTAATGAATCTTTGGATGACCATAAGAGACATGAACTACTTCAATGTGTGAGTAACTTTTCAGACGTCTTTACTGATATTCCAGGTGTTACCTCCACGGTAGTCCATAAGATTGACTTAGTGACGGACAATCCTATCAAACGAAAATTATACCCAGTTCCAGTTCACCTTAGGGATGCATTTGACCGAGAGGTAGACAAATTATTGAAACTAAAAATCATTGAACCTTCAGTATCTGCATATTGCTCACCAGTAGTCATGGTTAAGAAGGAGGATAATTCATATAGACTTGCTATTGACTTCAGAGGCCTTAATGCTATAACTCGGTGGGATGCTGAGCCTATGCCCTTTATAGATAGGGATCTACACAAATTTTATGACTCTTCCTTCTTTTCAGAGATTGATATTGCTCAGGCATATCATCAAATAATGTTAGATCCTTCTTCTAAGCAGTATACCGCTTTTCTTACACACCAAGGATTGATGCAATGTAGAACTATGCCCTTCAATTTGGTAACTGCCTGTGCTACCTACGTGAGACTGATGAGAAAAGTCTTGGGTAATATGCCAAATGTTTCAGTTTATTTTGATAACATATACGTAATGACATCCACATGGGGCGAACATATCCAAACATTAACATCAGTTTTGCGTAGGTTACGCTCATATGGCCTCACTGCCAAGCCGAAGAAATACTTCCTTGGGTATAACAAGATTAGATATCTTGGATTGATACTTTCTAATAACTGTCTGCAGCCTCTCCCCAGTAAGATCAAAGCTTTATTAGAATTTAAATTCCCCAAAACCAAGAAGCTCATGCGTAGCTTTCTTGGTTCTGTAAATTTTTATGCACGGTTTATCCCGAACCTTTCTGATCTTACAGGCATCTTATCCGACTTCCTTAAAAAGTCTGTGAAGGAACCTCTTGAACTTTCCGACGTAGCACGGGAAAAGTTTAATGAGATTAAAAGTATCTTTTCGAAAGACCCTATACTTAAGATTCCAGATATTAATAAAACATTTTGTTTAAGAACTGATGCCTCCAATACTGGCTTAGGTGCAGAGTTACTACAATACCATGATGGTACTCCCTTCCCTGTATGCTTCCTAAGCCGGAAACTCCTTCCCACAGAAACGAGATACTCCACCATAGAAAAGGAATGTTTGGCCCTTGTGTGGGGTATTTCCAAACTTAAATTTTATTTGCTGGGAAAAGAACTCATTTTAGAAACGGACCACAAACCTTTGATATACCTAGAAACTTTTAAGGGACCCAACAGTCGCCTCTTGAGGTGGACATTGGCACTCCAGGCTTTTAGTTTCCATATTGTATATATCAATGATTCATCCAATTATTTCTGTGACTGGTTAAGTCATGACAGTCAGTAGAAGATTTGTTGCCTTACGCGACTTCCACATGTTAGAACTTTTTCCTCGCCTATTCTTCTTATACTCCTTGACTATAAGTCTTGGTATGGGAAAGTGTGAGGGAAAAGTTCAATAGATAGGAGTAGAGAGGGAGTATATGGTAACAATAGTTTCATTGCCGGCTACTTCTTAAGGTATGGTAAGTCCATCTCCCGCTGTTCCCCCCCCCCCTTTTTCCCCCTCCCCGAAAGTGATAGTTTGATTGCCGGCTGCTTGTTAAGGTAGGGTCAGTCTAGCTCCCGCTATCCCTTCCCCTCCCTCTCCCCCCCCCCGAAAGGTGGTGTGTGGGGCTCCGGTCAAACAGTAAATAACTCGACTCACAGCTCCCAACACTACTCTTGAAATGACAGAGAGGGTCACCTGCCAATCAACGAGTAGAATTGAAGGAGATGGACTAACGTTCTGAGATGTCCCAATTTCAGATCCACTTACCTGTTTGTGTATGCAAGTAGCAGGATATAACCCCTTATCATTGCAGTGGAAAGAAACCTGCTTTCCTGTCATCGGGATAGATTATTCACTGCTATACTGTGAAGAACTAGCCAGTTAAGGGACCCAACAGTCGCCTCTTGAGGTGGACATTGGCACTCCAGGCTTTTAGTTTCCATATTGTATATATCAATGATTCATCCAATTATTTCTGTGACTGGTTAAGTCATGACAGTCAGTAGAAGATTTGTTGCCTTACGCGACTTCCACATGTTAGAACTTTTTCCTCGCCTATTCTTCTTATACTCCTTGACTATAAGTCTTGGTATGGGAAAGTGTGAGGGAAAAGTTCAATAGATAGGAGTAGAGAGGGAGTATATGGTAACAATAGTTTCATTGCCGGCTACTTCTTAAGGTATGGTAAGTCCATCTCCCGCTGTTCCCCCCCCCTTTTTCCCCCTCCCCGAAAGTGATAGTTTGATTGCCGGCTGCTTGTTAAGGTAGGGTCAGTCTAGCTCCTGCTATCCCTTCCCCTCCCTCTCCCCCCCCCGAAAGGTGACGTGTGGGGCTCCGGTCAAACAGTAAATCACTCGACTCACAGCTCCCAACACTACTCTTGAAATGACAGAGAGGGTCACCTGCCAATCAACGAGTAGAATTGAAGGAGATGGACTAACGTTCTGAGATGTCCCAATTTCAGATCCACTTACCTGTTTGTGTATGCAAGTAGCAGGATATAACCCCTTATCATTGCAGTGGAAAGAAACCTGCTTTCCTGTCATCGGGATAGATTATTCACTGCTATACTGTGAAGAACTAGCCAGTGGATTGTCACCAACCCCTGCGAACCCCCCCCTCCATCAGCAACGGCTACGATTTCAACAACACGCAGTGTCACCAACACCAGACACCCAGGTTTTATATATGTTAGCGTTGAATTCAGATATCATTTATATTTTTCATTTTTCATTTTCTTTAATGTAGGATCAATATTTCATGTTTAAGTGTTTTATATTTTATATTCTAATTAATAAAGTGTTTATGTTTGTCAGTTTTTACTCTTTTTCTATGCATTAATTTTCCTGAGGAGGAGCCAGCCTTGGTAATACTGACTGAAGTTGTTACAAGGCTGAGTAAGCCTTCACACCTTTTGGGCCACCCCGCCTCTGTGGGATACAGCCGGTGTGTTGAAAGAAAGAATATATATATATATATATAAGCCAAACTCCCTTAAAAATTCAACATTTCCAAACTTTTTTACAGATTGATAGCTATTTTTTTCTTTATCAATAATATATGGATTCAACGAGGTGAGACTGAGGCTAGTAGATTTGGCCAAGAAAACCATATAGTCGCTTCAGCCTACCATCGGAGCGGAAAAAGAGTCAAGAAACACAAATTTACGATATAGATTGGTCCTCGTGATCCGTAAATTGGAACAACCCGACGCCAATCCCACTGGCTGAAAAAATAGAGGTGACCAGAGGACAGACAAGTTATGTCATCGAGACACATGAGTAGACAGATGAAACTTAAGCCAATGCAAGTAACATATTTAAATGAGCAATCAGGAAGATTTCTCTCCGGGAGGAGAATGACACTACTGGCTTACCCTCCTTGGATGGTGGGAGACGCTGGCAGTCAACCCCAAAGTAGTTTAACGAGGAGACTTAGTACTAGTTTACCCATTAAAATCAATATAAAAAATACTCTTATTCCTCACAACCATCAAAAGGGTCCTCTCAGGACTTCGTATCTCTATACTGCGAATCTGTACCTCCTTAATTTATGGGTATGAGGTGTTCCTGTATAATTAATTCTGCATATTTTTTTTATATTTTATTTAAAACTTCATGTACAGATACGCATAAGCAGATACATATATTAATATTTAGCAATAATACTGTTGATGAACAAAACATCAAACTTTGTCACTAAACAAAATACTGTAAACATATATCTTTCATAACACTAAAAATAACCTAACAACTACACACTGCTGCTAAATACAGCGCTGCAAGTACAAAGGTTTTTATTAAATAATTAATGGTACAAACTCGGTATTTGTTACAGCCCCCACCACAAGAGTGAAGTGTCCACTTCCACCTGGCTACACTTAAGCATATATAATGACTTTTCATGGAAAACAGCAGTAGCACAAAACAATAACAATAACAACCCATTGGACATCATATATATAATAACGAAATATGACACTACTTGATAATAGTTAATAAACCTCACAATTATGATTATGCACAAAATACATGTACATATATAAGTAGGAGGACACGTATGATTACATGTAACAAAAATGTCTACTGGTACAACTCCAGACCATTCATAATGGCGTTATTTCCCCCCAAACAGCACTATCCACACAACCATTTTTTTTATATATATATTTTATTAAAAACGCTACAATACAATAAATATATAATAAACCAGATCCTAATCTACCACAGAAGTATAATCTCATTGCCGAAATACACACCGCATGTACAACTTCGTGCAGTCGCATGCTACCCTCCTCTCCCCTTTCTTTTTATCCCTCAGCACCTATCCTAATTACAGGGTTACACAGGCTTATACTTTACTTTCATCAAACAAGATTACAATATACATTAATATTTCAGTCAATTGTACATATCACCGTTCGTCGCTGTTCACTTAAATCTTGTACAATCTTCGCCCACCAGTTATGATGGGTCCCTCGTAGGACATCATTGCCATTACATTAAACACACATACTACTATCTCAGACCAAAACTATCTATTCCAAACATATACATACCTTAGTTATAATATTAAAAATTCACACTTAAAGCCGGATTCAGACTTTAAAGTACAGGGCTATACACGTTCTTTCCTTATTTTGTCAGTTACAACTCGAAATAATAATAACGCTTCGGTTAACCTACTCATTAATTCGTCTCTCGACCTGCGGGGAGAGAGGACGCTTCTACAGTTTCAATTGCGCGCCACCTGGTGAGGAAAACATAACATTAGCACCAAGATGGCAGACCGAATGAACCGGCGCATAAATACTGTATGCATTGAGCTGGTTAGAGGATCTTTAAGTAGCGCTACGATGAACGTTCTCCTGCCAAGCATTATCAGGGACGTTTATGGTATCCCCAATGAAGAGTTGTATGGAGTGGCACTGAATGGTATGTCAAGGGTCTTCGTGAAGTTCATGAGGGCTGACTTCTACTCTACCATCGTCGACGAATTTCAAGAAAGGAGGATGAGTATCAATTCGGCAGTGGAAGTATACTTGCATGATGTGTCAAAGTATTTTACTTGGGTGAAGGTACGGAATGTACCTTTTGAAGCAACAGCATACAGCCTACAAGATGTGTTCAGTGGTTATGGGACTGTACACTCGGCAAGCATGGGAATGTGGAGGGATGGCCCCTACGAGGGGCTGCCGGAAGGATCCTTCACACTGAAAATGACCCTGAGGAGGCCGATACCATCATATGTCACATTGCATAACTATAGAACTCAGGTTTTTGTACACTATTCGGGGCAGAGAAAGACGTGCCATTTATGTGACTCTTATGAGTACATGGCGGCACAATGCCCCAGAAGACAGGGCCCTAGGGGTCAAGTGAAAACTTCTAAAGATACGCAGTTAGAAACTTTGGACGTTATGACGGGTGAAATGGAAAGCCGGGGTAAAGGCCTATGGAGTGAGGAGGTCGAAAGAGCAGAGGTGATTTTGGGGACGTGTGTTACACTACCAGTGGAAACGGGGGGGGGGGGGAATATCGCTGTCAGACATGCCGTTAGGTACTACAGATTCAGCTCAAGAAGGGATTTTGGAGGCTGTGCTGAAGGATTTTTTGGAAGAGTCGGAGGATGGTGTGGAAGGTGACGTGAGGTTAGGTGATGTCAAGGTGATGGACGAACAGAAACGAGGTAAGGAAGACTTGAGTGAGGTTCGAATGGAGAACAATGTGGTGGTGGAGGTCCATCAAGAAGATGTGGTTGAAGAAGATATGCGTGTACAGGGTAGCTCCCGCAAGAGATCAGCGGGGGCATCAGACATGGACGAGGTCCTCACACCAGCGCAGCGGCCTGGGAAGAAGATTTGGGCAGCTGTGGTGGAAACGGCGAGATCGGGAGGAGGGGGGGGGGCAATGGGAAGATCGGCGGGAAGAGACAGGGAGGGGTTGGAAGGCAGGAACGAGGGATTGATAGAGATGGATCGAGACCTATGAAAGGAGGACCAAGTAAGCCTCAGCGGCATAGGGGTAAGCCGCCATTCTTGTAAAATTCAATTGTGTAACTTTCAATGTAAACGGTCTTAAAACAGAGGTCAAGAGGGTATGGTTAGAGTGGGTTTTAAGGAGATTCAGTATTGATGTCTGTTTTCTTGCAGGAACATAACGATAGGTTAGGATGTGAGTTGTTGTTGAAAGGTTATAGGTTGTTTAGCAGTGATGCTTTGAGGTTGAAAGGAGGTGTAGCTGTGGCGGTAAAGGAGACCAGTCCTTTGCGTATCCTGGGTTGGGAGGAGGGGGGTGGGAGGGTTGTCAGGGTGGATGGGTTTTGGGGGGCCGGGAGGGTTTGTTTTATAGGTGTGTACATGCCAGCAACTAGTAACACTAGAGTAAAGGTGGATCTTGCACGCGATATTTTGGTATATCACTTGAGAGGTTTACCTGCTATTACGGTGATTGGTGGGGATTGGAATTGTGTAATTAGGAATGGTGATGTGGTTACGAGGGGGGTGGGTTTTGTTTTGGGGGTTCTGAGAAATGTTTTGCGAGATGTTGGAGTGGTAGATGTGGTGGGGAGTAGGGGATATGGAGTGGAGCACACTTTTATTCGTAGGGGATATGAGGCACCGTTAGATAGGATTTATGTTAGGCAGGGAATAGGTGTGGAGAGGGTGAGGACCATAGATGTGGGTTTTTCTGATCGTGCTGTTATAGCAGATTTGTGAGAGTTTATGCAGGATACTGGAAATTGAATATGAGGCTACTTAGGGACGAGGGTGACGCTACAGGATTTGAAGATTGGTGGAAATCCTTTTGGGAGACTAGGAATATGTAGATGGATTTGCTGGATTGGTGGGAAATGAGGGCTAAATTTGGAATCGCAGATTTTTTTAAAGTACGAGGTAAGGAGATGGCGAGGTGGAGGTATGATCTACAAAATTATCTTGAAGGTCAGTTAAATGACTGTTATGCAGAGGAATGGGTGGGGCGGAGTGAGGACATGGAACGTTTGCGAAATAGGTTGGCGGAAATTCACAATGAAAAGTTTGAGGCAATTAGAGTTAGGGCGGGGTTGGAGGATGTTTTAAGGGGGGATAGGCCATCGGGTTTTGTACTAAGGAGGTTTAAGGAACGGCAGGCGAAAACCACCTTGGTGTATATTGAGGCAGGTACATGGGGGGGTGGCTTTGAAGAGGGTTAAGGCCTATCCACCAAGGAAAATATTAGTTTGTATGCCGATTTTTGGTTTAGGGAGAAATGGAGGAGGGTTGGCGGGGGAGTGGGTGAGGGATATTTTGGGGATGAAGGGTTTAATAGGGTATTAAGTGAGCAGGACAGTGACAGACTCGAGAGTAGTATTAGTGTAGCGGAGGTGGAGGAGGCAGTTTTTGGGTTGTGCCAGGGTAAAACCCCAGGCATAGACGGCATACCAAACGATTTTTATAGGCATCACTGGGGGAGTGTACGGCATTGTCTGGTGGGGTTTTTGAATTGTATGTTAAGTAGTGGGAGGATGGGAAAATCACAAAGAACGGGTGTCACGGTTTTAGTGCCCAAAACGAAGGAATACCGAGTTTTGAATGATTACCGTGCGATTACGTTAATGTGCTCGGATTACAAGATTTTTGCTAAGATTTTGGGCGACAGAATGAGGAAAATTACATAGAAGGCAGATGGGAATTCAGGGGAGAAGGATGAGGGATGGACATGGTTTTATTAGGGATTTTCTAGAGAGTTGTACGGGAGGGGGAATACTAGGTTTAGATTGCTAGAACGCATATGATTGCATTGACAGAGATTTCTTAGGGGTTTGCTTAGAGAGGTTGGGGTTTCGGGAAGGGGTAGTGAGGTGGGTGAACACCCTGTATGCTGAGGCGGAGGTGAGGGTACAGGTAAATGGGAGGTTGGATGAAAGTGTACCGATGGAGAGAGGTTTGAGGCAGGGCTGCCCGCTGTCGCAGCTGCTCTTTGCGTGTGTGCAGAATCCTTTTTATGAGTCTGTTGAGCGGGTGATGGACAAACAGGAGATGGAGGGGGGGTGCAAAGGGGGCATCGTTGGGTATGTGGATGATACTACTGTTTTGCTACGGGGTAAGGAGGAGTTAAGGAGGGTGGGTAGAGTGATTCAGATGTTTGGTATGAATACCGGAATGAGAGTTAATACGGTGAAATCAAGAGGTCGGTAACTGGATAGGGGGGGGGCTTGGGGATGGGGTTAGGATGGACAGTGGTTGACAGAATCAGGGTATGTGGGATATGGTATATGGCGGAGGTGCAGGCGTGCAGAAGGGTAAATTCGGAGTCTGTCACGGGTAAGGTTTTAGGTAGACTAGGAGGTTTAAGTGCGAGGGACCTAGATTTACATCAGAGGGTAGTGGTGGTAAATTCACTTGTCTATAGCAAGGTATGGGGGGTGGCAGAGGTTTTTCCCTTAGAGGTACGAGATATTGTGGAAATGCAGAGGAGGGTGCTGAAGTTTGTGTGGGGATTTGGGAGGGCATGGTTAAGTTAGGAGGTAGTTATGACGGATGTTCGGAGAGGGGGTTTAGGTTTGTTGCCTTTAGGATTGAGAGTAATGGCTACATATATCAAGCAGAGCTATATTAGGGAAGAGGGTGTGAGGGGAGCTAAAGTAGGAAGAGTTATGGAGGAGGCACGTAAATGGTGGAGTGGGAAGGAATTGAGGTTTTGTGAAGATATGTTGAGATTTTTATTGACAGTGCAACAGGTGGATAAAATCAAAGTGAAAAGGTTGGTGAGGGTAGTGAAAGGTCAGGGAATTATGCAAGAGGTAGCCGTGTATCCAACTTATGATTGGGGGGTTATTTGGAAAGATTTTAGTAAGCTTAGGATACCTGCTAGAGTAAGAGAATTAGTGTATCGTTTCATCATGGGGATTCTGGCTTTCAAGGAGGTGTTAAGATGTATGGGGTTTGTGGAAGAGGCTTTTTGTCAGTTTTGTGGTGATGTTGAAACGGCGTTTCATGTGGTCTTCTTTTGTACCTCCTTGGAGGGGGTGAGATCATGGATGGGTGGGGTTATGAGATTGTTGGGGGGAGGTCGTTTGCAGTTTTTAAGGGCTTTACTACTAGATGTAAGGGGAGTGCCTAGGGATGTGGGAAGGGCTATAATGTATATCATAGTAGATTATCTGGATATCTCATGGGGAATGAGGGGATTAATGATACAATTATAATGCAGTTTGCAGATGATGTTTTTCATGTCGTCTCATCAACTCCGGTAACAGGAAAATACAAGTATGAGAGAGTCATAGAAAAAATGAATATTGAACTTCGTCGAACATCTAATTGAGAAAAGAAATGGAGAATTACGACTAACCCTGAAAAAGTTCTTGTTAGCATAATAGGATGTTTTGCATCAACCATCGAAGATAAAGGGGGTATTTCCATCAGAGGTACACCTGTAGCCATTAGAAACCCTAACAAGATCTTGGGATATGAAATAGACAGGCTGCTCCACTCAACATCTCATGTAAATAAAAAGATCAACATAGCCAAAGCCGGTCTTAACAGTCTCATTAGATTCAATCAAGCCCCTCCACATGTCAAAAAACATCTGTATAAAATGATAATACCCATGTGTCCCAATGACATTAACAACAAAGACCAACATGCTACGGTTGCAACGGGTCCAGAATAGAGCTCTTCGCTTCATTACGGGCACCAGGAGGAGAGACAGAGTTAAAATGGCAGATTTACACATACAACAAGATATTGCTGTCTTAAATGTACGCCTTGACACCCTGAAAAAGAAACAACTTTTTGCAATGCAAGAACTTTACATGCCAGATAGATAACATCCTCTACAAGTTGAAAATACCACAGATTATATCATTAATACTCCTCCCCACAGGACTCAAAGAATGACTCTCCCACAGATGGTCCGTCGTTGTATCCATAAAGACGATTACCATCGACCAATGATATTGAGCAACCTCCGTGCAGATGAAGGTGATTGGGTAACACCAGAACCCTTCTATGTTTACTAAGAAAATCATCGGCCCCAATTAGGGAGATATCTTGTACAACATTCTACTGTTAAAATTATGCTACATTTACTATGGCGGGACACCACCTTGTAAGAAGCTGATGTGAAAGTAATTATGAACTGGCCAAGAAATTATTGCCTTCATTGTCGCTTAAATATCCGTTGTGCAATCGAAAAAAAAAAACGTTTACTCGATCTGGCCGAGCATTCAGCAAGATGGATCTACTCCGCTTAGTTGCCACTTTGTAAGGTCGTTCGCCCTGTGCCCGTTCACTTTCCTTGTTGCTAGACAATGAGACCAGTGGCTGCCCGAGTCACTGTCTCTACACACGTTCTCACCATCTGTATTTTTTTTATTTTATTGATGCACCACGAACAGTTTTGTTAACAATAGCCTCAAAAGCAAGTGTTGGTGCCAAGAAGCAGAAACTTGAATGCACAGTCAACCCACAACTAAAATACATGGACTATTAAGTAGAATGACTAGTTAATGATCCTTGTCGGACCTTTACGACGTAATAAGTCTCAATTTTAGAATGTGTTTCTTTCTTTGTGTGTGTATGTGTGAACTGTTCTATTTTCGGTATTGTGTCACTTTCTTTTGAAACTTGAAATGAAAAGGAAGCTGTTGGATGACACTCCAACGACCCAGGTATGTGAGGAGAATACTGTTGCAAAATAAACAACCTAACATTCTTAGAAGAAAGAGAAAGCTTACACATTATTCTTTGAAGTATAATGCAGATGCTAACCTAATGTGGGTATCACCTTCTTCAAGATTCTTGGACTGATTAGTTAAGATAAGACAAGATTTCGTTCGGATTTTTAACCCCAGAGGGTTAGCCATCCAGGATAACCCAAGAAAGTCAGTGCGTCATCGAGGACTGTCTAACTTATTTCCATTGGGGTCCTTAATCTTGTCCCCCAGGATGCGACCCACACCAGTCGACTAACACCCAGGTACCTATTTGCTGCTAGGTGAACAGGACAACAGGTGTAAAGAAACGTGTCGAAATGTTTCCACCCACCGGGAATCGAACCCGGGCCCTCCATGTGTGAAGCGGGAGCTTTAGCCACCAGGCCACCGTCTCTCACTGTCTTCTGTGTGTATTTTTACAGCCTTCAGATTATGTCTATATACTGTACATTAATAAAGCCACTAGATGGCGACACTTCAACAAAGTAAATATTTTTAGAAGTTGCATCTCAGGTATCTCAGTTACTTCTAGTAAGCACATGAAAATGGCCCAATATACAAATGTTTAATCAACATTGCATATTATGTATGCTGAACTATGGACTGCTGGTGATCATATTAGCTCTGCTGAGCATCAAGGTGCTAAACAATTTAAGCGGCTCTTCGTTCTACGTGTCTCAAACAATCTACCAGAAATCCTCAACTTTCTATATCTCCTCAGCCATCTACGTTTGCCCAAATATCAACATCTCCCTCACCATATACCTATCTGTCCTCGACAAAATCTACAATGCTACTGCTGACGTTTAAAGTTCCCAAGACTTATAATGAGTTATTCAGGGAAACATAGGAATACTGTACTATATTGTACTTCTGTAAGCGTATCTCTCTACCAGACAGGTAAAACAAATTTCTGAACTGTACTCTATTGTATTGAACAATGTTATACTTTAAGACTATTTTGTTTTCAGGTTTATTTACAGGTAATACCGTTTTGTACTTTAGTTTATTCATGGTATGTCCGGAATTCGGTCAATTAAACGATCTAATTACAATAATTGGAAATACAAAATATATTGCAATTTTCGGACACCCCCTTCCCTCATTAGTCCGTTTCATCGGACCTTTACTGTATTTTAATATTTAAAGGGATGGACAGGAAAGCGAGATCTTAATCATATAAGCAAAAGCTCAGGTGGTGGGACATGATATAATGAAGACCCGCATCAAGAAACACTTGTTATTCTTCGTGACAAATCTTATTTAACCTATCCTAAAAAGAATGTGTTATAAACAGATTAGGATGTGGTATGGATTGCAATATGCAGTGACAATATGAGCAGCAGAGTGATGAAAATGTTATACAACTCTTGGAATATAGAGAGAGCTGATTATCACTGACCAATGGTCCCACTCCAGTGCTGCTCAGTGCGTTGACCTCTTATTTCCAGTCATTAGTGGTCTGCATCTCTTGCTACGTCATCTAAACCACGTCTCACTGTCGACAGTATTTGAGATTCCAGTCTTATGTTTCAGCTTCATACTCTTCCAGATTAAGAAGTTGAACACTTCTCCAGGCTGATTGACTAACCACCTTAAAAAAATATTTCTCTCAGGTTTATATCTTTAATTTGCTACAATGTCTACTGCGTCTGTATTTTCCTGAGGAATCTTACAGCGTAGGGGAAGCGTTTCAAATATAAAGATACCCAACTGTTGCACACTTCTTACTCTTCTTCATGAGCAGTAGAGATTTGTTGTATTGTTATGAGTGACGGATATTGATATATGTTGTAATAATTAGGAGACTGTAGTCATAAAGCTCAATGTTACAATATTTATAAGAGTTTGTTTTTATCCAGTGGAGTTACATACCAGGAAAAGAGAATATGTTGATAATAGTTTAAAAATAGAAGAAGAATCATAAAGTGCAAATTAAAGGAAATGTGTGACACTTTAAAAGAAAAAAGGTGAAAAGATACTGATTAATGAATTGCAATAATTTATTTCTGTCAGCAGTTTTTTTATTTGCAATTAATGCTACCAGCAGGTGGGAATAACATCAAACATCTGTTATTAACAGATGAAAAAATTTAAAATGAATGGCTTAAGAAGTAGCTGGTTCCAATATGGACGTCATTTATAGAAGAAAATCTGAGACTGTAGCACTGGCTCTCAGTCATGGTTCAATCCTCAGCACAATTATGCAGAATCGCGTCATGGGATGGGAGGAGGGGGGAGGGGGGAGGGGGGAGGGGGGAAAGTCGTAAGGGTGGATGGGTATTGGGGGGTGGGAAGGGTATTTTTCATTGGTGTTTACTTGCCGGCAAGCAACAATGTTAGGGTGAAAGTCGATTTTGTCCGGGATGTTTTGATGTTTTATTTGCGGGGTTTACCTTCCATAACAGTGCTTGGGGGTGATTGGAATTGTGTGATTAGGTATAGGGATGTCTTACCGAGGGGGGCGGGATGTATTGGGTGCTCTAAGGGACATGTTAAGGGATGTAGGAGTCGTAGATGTGGTGAGGAGGGGGAGTATGGGGTAGAGCACACGTTCATTCGTAGAGGTTATGAGGGGAGGTTAGATAGGATATATGTAATGCAGGGGATAGGTGTGGACAGGGTGAGGGCTTTCGATGTCGGATTTTCGGATCACAGGGCGGTGATAGCTGATCTGAGGGTGGATGGTATAGTGCGCATATATGCTGGATATTGGAAATTGAATGTGAGGCTCCTGCAGGAGGGGGATGAAGGCTATTCCTTCAAGGACTGGTGGAAATTTTTCTGGGATGGTAGGGATGGTAGGGATGGTGAGATGGATTTGCTTGACTGGTGGGAGATGAGGGCTAAGATACGAATTGCAGAGTTTTTCAGGGTATGTGGTAGGGAACAGGCACGGTGGAGGCATGGTTTGCAAACCTACCTGGAGGGACAACTGAATGATTGTTATGGCGGGGGGGTGGTAGGGAAGGTATGAGAGGGGATGTGGATCGTCTAAGGAGTCGGATTGCAGAGTTACATAATGAAAGGTTTAATGCAATTAGAGTTAGGGCGGGGTTGGAGGAGGTATTGGTTACATCCTGAGAAAATTTAGGGAAAGGCAGATGGTAACTACCATAGCGCATCTAGTGGTCGGTTCTGGGGGGGGAGGTTATGTGGAGGGTCAAGACCTTAAGATACGAACAGCATCAGTGTTTATGCAGATGATTGGTTTAGGGAGAAATGGAGGAGGAGAAGGGGAGATGTCAGTGCAGTTGTTTTTGGGGACATGCTGAGTAATATTGTATTAGGACAACAGGAAAAGGAAATGTTGGAGGGTAGTATCAGTGGGAGGGAGGTGGAGGATGCAGTTTATGGGATGAGCCAGGGTAAGACGCCGGGCATAGATGGGATACCGAATGATTTTTATAGAGTTCATTGGGGTTGTATTAGGAATGGTTTAGTGGGGGTCTTGAATTATAAGTGGAGCAGTGGGAGGATGGGGAAGACACAGAAAACCGGGATCGTTGTGTTAGTGCCGAAGAAGGAAGGAAAAGTACTGAGTGATTACAGAGCGATATCCTTAATGTGTTCCGATTATAAAATTTATGCTAAAATTCTGGGCAATAGACTGAATAAGGTTCTTGAATCAGTGATACATTGGGACAGTATGGCATCCCAGGAAGAAGTATGAGGGATGGGCATAGTCACATAAGGGATTTTATTGAGAGCTGTCCCGGAGGAGGAATACTTTGTTTAGATTGGGCTAATGGGTATGAGCATTGTCCTCATCGCTCTCGAGCCGTGTAGACCTGCTGTGCAGATGCTCCTGAATCAGTTGGTTTCTGCACAGTTTTCCTGTTAGTTCCAAGATGCCGGATCGTGCCGGCAGGAGGGTCAATACTGTTTGCATCGAGCTGATATGGGGTTCGTTGAGCACTGCTGTGATGAATGTGCTTTTTCCTAATGAGGAACTGTTGCCCTCAATGGTTTGAGAAGAGTTTTCGTGAAGTTTACGAGGGCCAGTTTCTATAGTAGTATGGTGGCTGAATACCAGGAATGAAGGATGTGCCTTAACTCGACGGTGGAGGTGTGTATGCATAATGTGTCTACATACTTCACATGGGTTAGGGTACGGAATGTACCGTTTTAAGCAACGCAGTTTGGAATTGAGGACATCTTCAGAAACTACGGTGTTGTTCATGAGGCTAGAGGGGGGTGTGGAGAGATGGCACATATGTAGGCCTCCCAGAAGGTTCCTACGCCCTCAAGATGATGTTGAGGAGGTCTATACCTTCATATGTTCTGTTGACGGGATACAGAACTCAAGTCTATGTGCATTACACAGGGCAAAGGAGGACGTGCCGTCTTTGTGACTCGTACTAGCACATGGCAGCGCAATGTGTATGTAGGGCTGCCTCAAGTGTGCCAACACTTTTGGAGGAGGAACAACATCCTGAGTACGGTGGAAACAGCGAGGAATAGGACGAATGGACAGAGGAAGGCTCTCTGGAGTGAGGAGGTGGAGAATGAGGGAGACCTGTTAGGGACATGTGTCACACTCCCAGAGGAGGCTAGTGAGGTTCCACCGCCTGTGGCGGTGGAGGAGAGGGAAACGTCTATGCAGGTGTTATTGGAGACTGTGCTACAGGATTTTTTGGAGGATGCTTTGGTCGGCGAGGACCTGGATGGAAGGTCCAGTGTTGTGCAGAAGGTGGAAGGGCTGCAGGGGAAAGTGGAGGTCTTGGGTGGGCAAGGCCAGGAAACAGTTGTGGTAGCTGAGGCTCATCAGGAGGATGTACCTGATGATGATATGAGTTTGGATGGTAGCTCTAGGAAGCGGCCTGCATGGTCGTCTGAATTGGACGAAGTATTGACACCTGGGCAAAGACCAGGTAAGAAAGTATGGGCAGATGTGGTAGGGAAAACCACTACAGGGGGGGGGTGCACAGGGGAAATTGGGTGGGGTGGGACAAGGGGGGTGGGGGGTCTGATTAGGAAGAATGGTAAGGAGAGTGTGGGCAGCTTAAAAGGGAGTGTGAGCAAGCCACAGCAGCACAGAGGTAAGCCGCATTTCCTTGAACATTCAGATGTGTGACTTTAAACGTTAATGGTCTCAAGAATGAAGTCAAAAGGGTCTGGTTGGAGTGGTTTTTGAGAAGGTATGCTGCGGACGTTTGTTTCTTGCAGGAGCACAACCATAGGTCAGTAGATGAATGGTTCAGAGAACCGACATGTTGATAAATTAGACACATGTGCAACTTTTGGGTATCTTTATTGAGGAAACTTTTCGCCATACAGTGGCTTCTTCAGTCCATACAAAGGAGAATCTTGAAGAACAGGAGGAGAATGAGGGACTGATTACCTCATTCTCCTCCTGTTCTTCAAGATTCTCCTTTGTATGGACTGAAGAAGCCACTGTGTGGCGAAACGTTTCCTCAATAAAGATACCCAAAAGTTGCACATGTGTCTAATTTATCAACCATAGGTCAGGATGTGAGTTGCAATTGAGGGGATATAAGATGTTTGTAAGTTTGGCTTTGCATTTTAAAGGAGGAGTGGCTGTATTGGTAAAGGAGACCAGCCTGTTGCACATCATGGGATGGGAGGAGGGGGGAGGGGGAAGGGTTGTTCTGGTGGATGGATATTGGGGGGAGGGGAGGGTATGTTTTGTGGGTGTTTATATGCCAGCAATTAGTAACATGAGGGTAAAAGCAGACTTTGTTAGAGAAGTTTTTTCTACTATCTCAGGGGTTTACCTGCTATTTCGATAATTGGAGGAGATTGGAAATGTATGATTCGGCATGGGGATGTGAGACCGAGGGGTGCGGGGTGTGTGTTGAGTGTTTTGAGGGATGCTTTACGGGATGTGGGGGTGGTTGATGTGGTGGGCAGGGGGGGGTATCAGGTGGAACACACTTATGTGCAGGGGAGTTATGAAGCATGGTTGGATAGGATTTATGTTAGGCAGAGGAGGGGTGTGGAGAAGGTTAGGACTATTGACGTGGGTTTGTCTGATCACAGGGCGGTGTTGGCTGACCTTAGGGTAGATGGTATTCCGCACATATTTCCGAGTTATGGGAAATTGAATGTGCGGCTTTTACAGGAGGAGGATCTAGGTTTGTCCTTTCAGGACTGGTGGAAAGTTTTTTGGGAGGCTAGGGATGAGGATGTGAATTTGCTAGATTGGTGGGAGTTGTATGCAAAGGTGGAGATTGCAATTTTTTTCAAGGCACGTGGCAGGGAACGGGCACGCTGGCGGTTTGGCTTGCAGAATTACTTAGAGGGGCAGTTGAATGATTGTTATGGATAAGGTAGGGAAGGTGTGAGTGGTGTTATGGGGAACTTAGAAGTTGTTTAGTGGAGATTCATAATGAACTGTTTGATGCACTCCGAGTCAGGGCGGGCTTGGAGGACGTCTTAAAAGGTGACAGGCCGTCTGGGTATGTACTAAGGAAATTCAAGGACAGACAGTTGAGGACTACTGTGGCACATTTAGTGGTAGGGGAGGGGAGGGGTTATGTGCAGGGTCAGGGTCTTTCTGATACAGACAGTATCAGTAGGTACACAGATTCTTGGTTTCGGGAGAAATGGAAGAGGAGGGAGGGGGTTGTTGGGTTGGATTCATTTGGGGTTATTGGAGCACATCTGGGTTTGGGGCAGGGGGACAGGGACATGTTGGAGTGCAGCATTACACAGGCAGAGGTGGGGGAGGTGGTGCAAGGGTTGAGTCAGGGAAAGGCTCCAGGAATAGATGGTTTATCTAATGATTTTTATAGAGCGCATTGGGAGAGTCTGAGGAAATGCCTAGTGGAATCTCTGAATTATATGTTGAGCAGTGGGAGGATGGGACAAACACAGAAAACTGGGATTGTTGTCTTAGTGCTGAAGTGGAGGGAGGGGAAGGGTTTGGGTGATTATCGTCCATTTTCATTAATGTGTTCGGATTATAAAATTTTTGCAAAGATATTGTGTAATTGATTAAAGTAGGTAATTGGGCTGTCATACATAGAGGTCAGTATGGGATCCCGGGACAAAGTATGAAGAATGGACACAGTAGGATAAGGGATTTTATTGTGAACTGCCCGGGAGGGGGCGTCCTTGGTTTGGATTGGGCTCAGGCTTATGACTGTCTGAAGAGGGTATTTTTATGGGTCCGTTTGGAGAAGTTGGGTTTTGGAGGGGGGGGTGTAGTGAGATGGGTGCACACTCTCTATGAGGGGGCAGTTATGAGGGTGCAGGTTAATGGAAGGCTGGGGGAGCCGGTGCTGATGGAACAGGGCTTACAGCAGTGTTGCCCACTCTCGCAGTTGCTCTTTGCATGTGTGCAGCATCCTTTCTTTGAGACTGTGGAGTAGGAATTGCGGGGGTTAGAGGGGGGCTGCATGGGGGGAATTGTAGGTTATGTTGATGACACCACTGTTCTCGTAATAAGTAGGGGGGGGGGGGCTTGAAGAAGGGGGGGTGAGGTAATTAAGGGTTTTGGGGATGTTTCAGATATGGAAGTTAATCTTGCAAAGTCGAGGTTATTGGAGGTAGGGACTTGGGTTGGGGGGAGAATGGGGGAGGGGATGGGATGGTCAGTTGGTGACAGACTTAGGGTTTGTGGGATTTGGTATATGGTGCAGGTGCAGGATTGCAGGAGGATCAACTCTGAACTAGTCATGAGTAGGGTTCTGGGCAAGCTTAGAGGTTTGAAGGTTAGTGAAGTGGCGTTACAGCAGAGGGTTTTGGTTATTAACTCGCTTGTGTATAGTAAGGTATGGGGTGTGGCAGAGGTGTTCCCTTTGCAGACGCAGGACATTCAGGAAATACAGAGGAGGGTTTTGAGGTTTGAGTGGGGGTTTGGGAGGGCCTGGTTATCTAAGGAGGTGGTTATGAAGGATGTGAAACGGGGGGGAGTCTAGGATTGTTAGCTTTGGGGCCTAGGGTGATGGCCTTATATGTTAAGCAGAGGTATATTAGGGTGGGGGGAGGGGGGTGTTAGGGTGGATAGGGTGATGAGGGATGCTAGAAACTTGTAGAGTGGCAGGGACTTGAGGGATTGCGAGGATTTGCTGAGGATCAAATTTAACAGTGTGACAGGTTTCAATACTGAGGTTTAAAACGTTGGCGGGTGTGGTGTGGGGTAGGGGTGTCTTACAGAGGGTTGCCGTGTACCCCATGTATAACTGGCAGGTGATATGGAGGGAGTTCAGGCTGCTTAGGAAACCAGCAAGGGTCAGTGAGTTGGTATACCGTTTCCTCGTGAGGGTAGTAGCCTCCAAGCATGTGTTGCATAAAATGGGGTTGGTGAGGGAGGCGACATGCTTGTTCTGTGGGGAGGAGGAAACTGCCTATCATGTGGTATATTTTTGCTCGTCTTTGGGGGGTGAGGGGTCTGGATGGTGGGTGTTATCAGGCTGTTGGGGGGGGGGAATTGGTCGTTTCTTAGGACCTTGTAGATGGATGTTAGTGGGGTATCAGGAGCAGTGGGAAGGGCTTTGATGTATGTTTTGGTGGATTATTTCATGTTTCTTGTGGAATGAGGGAGATTAAAGGTCAGTTGAGGATACAAGCTTTAGCAGCTAGGTAGGAATAGATTAATCTATGAGGGGGCGTTGGGAGTCCAGTTTCTCGGAGGGTTATCGTAACCTCTCTGTGGCGAAACTCCTCCGGGATTATGGGGGCGGGCAAGGGGCTGGTCTCCTTTGTTGAATGGTGGGTATGGTAAGGTTTTGGAGGTTGTGTTGTATGTGATGTGTGGGTGGAGTAAGTGAGGGCTTCAATTTGAGACCTGGTTGTGTTTCTTGCGAGTTAATTCATCTTTTAATTCGGTCAAAGTCACCCTGTTTACAGTTTAGTTCCACATGAAAGTCATATATATATATATTTTTTTTTTTTTTTGGTAATTGGATAATTATTGAACTAACTGTCAGGGATTGGTGGCTTAGGCACCTGTTCTGGTGGTTTATATAATGTCAGGGGCCTTGTGACCATTTATACTTTATGTGAATTTGGTCCATTTTGTAGTATGTCCATAGGTTGTGTTTTGAATTACTTTGGAATAGGTGTTTGGGGACGTTAAGCTTGCTAAGTAGGTCAAGAGTCCAATAGTATGGGCTGTTTATTGCATATATGTAGGTCTAAGATTTAGCTGCAAGTACTTCCTGTTATTGTTTTAGTCAATGCCAGATTTAGGCATGTTATATACTTTCTCATGTCAATATATTGCACAATTTAATTTTAGCAATGATGTACTATTGTGTTTCAAATAGGGAGATAAGGATTTTATGTACAGTAACTAGACAGTTTTGATACCTTATGTTAGGATTTTGTTAGTTGTATGGGTTGTACTTGCATATATAATGTTATGTCTTTTACTTGCGGGTGTTTCCTGCCCAGTTTTTATGTGGGGGTTTCATTGTGATATGTACCAATGTAATGTTTATTGTAGGCTTTGGTTTGCCTAATGTTTAAGTTAATGTTCTGTATAATTTTAATTTTTGTATGTTGTATGATATTTACTGTGCACTTTGTGCAAGGTGTCTAATTGTACAGAGTTGTGGGGGGTTTGTGTGGGCACAGACATAAATTGTGAGTATTTGTTTTTGCTAATTTTTTGTTCTGTGCTGGAGCTCTCTCACTCTTTTATTCTGTTAAGAGTTTCATGCTATTTGCGGGAAGTATTATTGTGGTATGTCTTTGCAATTTTATTGTAGGGTTAGGTTTGTCTTTTGTTTAATTATTTTAATGTATAATTTTATCCTTCGTATGCTGTATCATATCTTCTGTGTACTTTGTGCAAGGGAATCTTATTGTACTGTGTAACAGGCATGAATTGTAGGTTTAGACTTTGTTAATGTATTTACTGAGCAGGTGTTATCCTGTTCTTTTCATTGTTAGGTGATGGTATATCCCATAATACAATATGAATGTAACGCATAGAGTATGCTATGGGGTTGACGGTGGGTCATTGTATTTGCAAATGGTTAATAATTGTGTTATTTTATTTATTTATATCTTGTACTGTGTCCTTTTAAATAAAAATATAAAAAAAATGCGTATGATTGAGTGAACAGGGATTTCTTAAGAGTTTGTTTGGAGAAATTGGGTTTGGGGGGGAAAGTGAGATGGTTGCAAACCTTGTATGAGGGAGCGGTTGTAAGGGAACAGGTTAATGGTAAGTTGGGGGATCCGGTACTGATGGAGAGAGGTTTGAGGCAGTGTTGTCCACTCTCTCAGTTGTTGTTTGCCTGCGTGCATAATCCTTTCTATGGGCTGGTGGATGAGGTCATGAATGGACAGATGATGGGGGGTGGAAGGGGTGGTATTGTTGGGTATGTGGATGATACTACAGTTCTGGTAATGAGTGAGGAAGATCTACAGAAGATTGGTGGAGTAATTCAGATATTTGGGGATGCTACGGATATGAGAGTTAATTTAATGAAGTCGAGACTCTTAGAGGTGGGGGATTGGATTGGTGGGAGCTTGGGGAAGGGGTTGGGATGATCAGTGGTGGACAGAATCAGGGTTTTGTGGAGTATGGTACATGGCGGAGGTGCAAGAATGCAGGAGGGTGAATTCGGAGTTAGTTACAGGCAGGGTTTTGGGTAGGCTTGGAGGCTTAAGGGCTAGGGATGTAACGTTACAACAGAGAGTATTGGTGGTTAACTCGTTGGTTTACAGTAAGGTGTGGGGGTGGCTGAGGTGTTTCCTTTAAGAGTGCAAGACATTGCGGAAATCCAGAGGAGGGTTTTAAGGTATGTGTGGGGGTTTGGGAGGGCATGGTTGTGTAAGTGGTGATGATGAATGTGAGACGAGGGGGTCTTGGCCTGTTGGCATTGGCATTTATATATTAAGAACATAAGAACATAAAAAAGAAGGAACACTGCAACAGGCCTACTGACCCATGTGGAGCAGGTCCATGTCCCCCCCCGGTTTTAGACCAATGACCCCCACGGATTAGCCCAATGACCCACCCAGTCTGAACATCTCCACTCAAGGATGGAGCACTGCACCAGACCCAGCAGCACAAGCTAGTCAGGTCCGACTCACACCCACCCACACCCACTCATGTATTTATCTAACCTATTTTTAAAACTACACAACGTTTGTTTGTTCCACTCATCCACAACTCTATTACCAAACCAGTGCTTTCCTATATCCTTTCTGAATCTGAATTTTTCCAACTTGAAACCATTGCTGCGAGTCCTGTCTTGGCTGGAAATTTTCAGCACGCTATTTACATCCCCTTTATTTATTCCTGTTTTCCATTTATACACCTCGATCATATCCTCCCTAATTCTACGCCTTTCGAGAGAGTGCAGATTCAGGGCCCCTCAGTCTATCCTCATAGAGAAGATTTCTGATACATGGGATCATCTTTGCCATCCTCCTCTGTACGTTTTCCAGAGCATTTATATCCATTCTGTAATACGGTGACCAGAACTGAGCAGCAGTCTAAATGAGGCCTAACCAACGATATGTAGAGTTGAAGAACAACCTGTGAACTTCTATTATTTATACTTCTAGATATGAAGCCAAGAATTCTGTTAGCTTTATTGCGAACACTAATGCACTGTTGTCTTGGTTTTAAATTACTGCTAACCAGAACTCCTAAATCCTTTTTGCAATCAGTAGTATTAAGATCTACATCATTTAGTTTATATGTGGCATGGTTATTTACCTGTCCAACATTTAGAACTCTGCATTTATCAATATTAAACTGCATCTGGCACTTCTCCGACCATTGCATCAGACTATTCAAATCATCCTGGAGTGCTCTAGTGTCCTCATTAGAATGAATTGGATGGCCTATTTTGGTGTCATCAGCAAATTTGCTTATGTCGCTATTTATTCCCTCATCTATGTCGTTTATGTAAATTGTGAACAACAACGGGCCCAACACTGACCCCTGAGGAACACCGCTTGTGACGTGCCCCCATTCTGATTTCTCCCCATTTATGCAAACTCTCTGCTGTCTATTTGTCAGCCATGCCTCTACCCAGGAAAAAATTTTTCCTGCTATTCCGTGTGCAGTATATGGACTTCAGTAAGGCTTTCGACAGAGTTCCACACCAGAGGCTATTGAGGAAACTTAATCAAGCTGTGCCTGTCAAGATGGCTACGAATTGCTTCGGCAATTATTGATTCCATAAATTTCCCCACTATGGAGGTAAGCCTTATTGGCCTTAGCCTCATAATCCCTTTTTGCTTTTCTTATTCCTTTATTTCTCTCTTTAATTGAGTATATTGATTTCTTAACTGCCCATCCCCTCTTTTGATACGCCTATATATGCCTCTCTTTTGACCAATGAGATGTTTTAATCTATTGTTCATCCATTTGGGATCATTTTTGTTAGATCTAATTTCCCTACTCGGAAGAAAAGTTGTCTGGGCAGGTAGAACTATGCTCTGAAAGACGTCATATTGGGAACCAAGATCACCTACCTGACCCATAGTCACGACATCCCAATTTAGCCCACCCAGGTAATTTTTCAGTCCCATGAAGTCGGCCAAGCAAAAATCTGGGACAGAGATTTGATTGCAGTTATCTGGGTAATTCCATGATACATTAAAACTAAATGATTTGTGATCACTTTTCTCAAGCTCATCATTAACCTCAAGATTATTAATTAGTGAATCTTTGTTGGCAAGAACCAAGTCAAGCAGATTGTTTCTTCTAGTTGGTTCTGTCACAACCTTTTCTATAAAGCAATCCTGAACCTTATCAAGAAAGTCACTAGACTCAAGATTTACTGTCATATTGTTCCAATCAATTTGTCTAAAGTTAAAATCTCCCATTATCACAACATTTTCATATCCAGATGCCTTATGAATTTCGTCCCATAACAGCTTACTGCACTCCCTATCAAGGTTTGGGGGCCTATAAATCACACACAAAATTAATTTGTCATGTCCCTCGAGAAACTGTAGCCAAACAGATTCTGTGTTCGATGTCTCTGATCTTATATCATGTCTAAGACAACAATTTAAATTTTCTCTGACATACATCGCCACCCCACGATCCTTCCTGTTGACCCTGTCAGTGTGGAATAGTTTATAACCCTGTATGTTGCATTCAGAAGGCATTTCTCTATCTTTCAGGTTGAACCAGGTCTCTGTTATACCAATAATATCTATATTACCTACACTTGCAAGTAATCTTAGCTCATCTATCTTATTTCTTAGACTCCTACTATTTGTATAGTAAACTTTAAGGGAGCTAGTCACTCGTTGCCCTCTACTATCCCTCTTTGTTTTTTTGATCAAATGATTTGCCATTACTAGCAACTTTATTTTGAATATTGTCTTTTAAACATATACCTGAGGTATCCCGGTAATAACTGCTGTTTTTAACCCTAATGCTGCAGCCTGATTGTTTCCCACAAGCACCCATACCTCTATAATCTATCATTTTAAATTCCTAGACAAGTCATCAATTACCCTCTCTACTGAATTGGCTAATGCAACCACTCCATCCCCAGAGAGATGCACCCCATCCCTTGCATACATATCACGTTTGTCAAAGAATAGGTCCCAGTTATCAATGAATGAGATTGCAAGTTCCTTGCAGAACCTGTCTAGCCAGCAATTTATACCAATTGCCCTAGACATCTATTCATTGCCCACTCCCTTTCTAGGCAAGATGCTACATATGACTGGGATCCCTCCCTTAGACCTAACTACTTCTATGGCTGACCTGTACTTATCCAGCAGCTCCCCTCTCCTGCCCATCCCAATATCATTACCCCCAGCACTAAGACAGATAATGGGCTTGTTCCCATTACCTGCCATAATATTATCCAACCTGCTGACTATGTCACCAACACCAGCTCCAGGAAGACACACTCTCTGTCTGACTTTTCTGTCTCTGTTACAAAATGTACGGTCCATGTATCTTACCTGAGAATCGCCTACTATTAAATTATTCTTACCTTGATTAGCAGGGGAATCAGTGGTACCTTCAACCTCACTAACCACTGAAGTACAATCGTCTTGGAGAATAGAGAATCGATTTCCTACCTTCACATCTTCTCTATTAACTCTCCTCATCTTTCTTCTTCCTGAACTGTGAACCACTTGCCACATAGAGCGGCTGCCACTATCACTGCTGGCGACCATTCCTTCCTTACCAGCTAAATCCTTCTCACACTCGCTCCCAAACTCATCTATTCGAAACTTCAACCTCCTATTTTCCTCCTGAAGAAGTAGAATCTCCTTCTTCAACACTTGAACCTGAGATTCTAAAACACTACAACAAGCCATGGTGCTTGGTAACAGCCCACGCTAACTCCCAAGAGCTTAGGCAGGTAGGACCGCAGGTGACCACTGACCTCAGGTATATTCGGACAGGGGGGGGGACTGGGGTGTTAGGGTGGGCAGGGTAATGGAGGATGTACACAGATGGTGGTGTGGAAGGGATTTGAGGGATTGTGAGGACATGTTGAGGTTTTTATTGAATGTAGGACAGGTGGCCAAATTAAAGGTAAAAAGGATGGTGTGTGCTGTGGGGGGTAAGGGTGTCTTACAGGGGGTTGCTGTATACCCAACAAATGACTGGAAGATCATTTGGAGGGAGTTTGGCTTGTTTAGGATACCAGCAGGGGTAAGGGTGTTAGTATATCGGTTTCTGGTGGGAATTTTGGCCTCTAAGGATGAGCTTTTCATGAGGTATTTTTTTGTCCCTCTTTGGAGGGGGTGAGATTATGGATGGCGGGTGTTATCAGACTTTTTTTTTGGGGGGGGGTCGCTCCTACAGGTTTTATTGTTGGATGTAAGAAAATGTAGGGGATGTAGGAAGGGCTTTAATGTATATCATGACGGATTATTTATATGTATCTTGGGGGATGAGGGAGGTAAGGGGAGAGTTGAGAATAAAAGCCTTAGCGGCGAGGTTTTATAGAACGATGTGTAGGAATAGGCAAGTCTGTGGGGGCGGTGGGTAACCAGCTTCTCGGAGGGTTACCGGAATATCACTGTGGGTAGCCTCCTTCTGGTGAACCCAGGAGGCAGGCAAAGGGTTGGTCTCCTACCGAGGGATTTATGATGGTAAGATGTTTTAGGAAACATTGTTGTGCGGATGGGGGGTGGGGAATGAATGATGTGGAGGGAGTGGAGATGTGGGATATACTAGTTAACCTGTGGTTATGTTCCCTGCGTACAGGATAGCCTTTCTAACCATGGTAACTAAATCTTGGGATCTCGGGATAGGAGCAGTACTGTTTTAATTTTATACCCAAGTTAAAATTTAATAGCTGTTCAGTGAATTTGTTTGTGGGGCGCTGTGACCCTGCATATTTGCATTGCCGTAATAAATTAGTGTTTTTTGGTATAAAGGTTAGTAGTATGGGTAACACCTGGACTCTCGGTTAACTACGGTTCTGAGTTACATGTCAATTATCATCACATACATTGTATCTTTCTCTTGTGTATCTAGCCATGTATATGTGTGGGTTCTAATGACATATAAATAATTTAGTGTGCATTGTGTGTGTTTAGATAAGTGTATGCAGTTTTATTGTGCATTGCCCGTAATGGGGAATGAGTAGGATTTTTTTTTATATTTTTATTAAAAGCCTTACAAAAGTACAAATGATGCATAATAATAGTACAGGAATACAAAAACAGTCTTTTGTGCTACTAGTACCAGGTTATTCCTGGAGGTAACAAGCATTATAACAACATCCTGTTATAGCAAACAGTACACGCTAAGACAAACCTCACTAAAGTATAACAGTCATTAATTGGTTCCGCCACGCCATTGTAACCAAAGAAAACACACCTAAATGAAACTTTACATAGTTTAACAATATAAAATGAGTACCTGTCATAACCTATTACAACAAAAACAACATACAAATATACAACATCACAAGGCTACTAAAGTTGAAATTTTCACACATGACTAAAATCATAACCACCTTTAACACACAATATATGTACTACACATATCATGTCAGTAAAGTAAAAAGACCCTAACCAAAGCTACCATAACAACTATAAAACAAGACAAAACCCTAACATACCCGCTATGACAGGGTACAGAGTATTGGTTAACTTATGTTATATTATATCCTAACCAATAGGAATTCGGAAGGAACGTATGATTCCTTATGCACAATAACCATAGAGAAACAGTATTTTAATATTATTAATATGTTAAACCCTCAAATACAATAATTCTGATACAGAAAACAGAACAACATACATGTAACATACAATAATAAAATAACCCAAAACAAGGTTTTATAACAAAAACCTCGGCACATCAAAAGGGTTTAAAACCAAACCCTACACATAAATTAAACCTCCCACATATGTATGTAAACCGAAAATCTTGTCCACAAGACTTTTTTGGTATAACCCCGTAATAAACATGGTATAGACCCAAGACCTATACATACACTTAAAAATTACCACATAGAACCTCCAGCAGACAATAGAAGCTTAACATCATACAAGACAAGTAGTAAGTATAAGGACCGCTGTATTTTGCCGGTCCCAAAAGAACAGACATGTACCTCAGAAATTTTTTTGTTGAAACCAACTTGCCAATCTGATTACTTAAAAACGAGATCCTAAGGGCTCGGTATCCTGGCTATCAAGGAAATTTTTAACACAGTGAACATAACCATCAGGTTTAGAAAATTAACCTTGTAAGCTACACTTACATCTCACTGTGTCAAACATTCTCGTGAAACATAGCGGACCATCCATACCAAACTGTCACTTCCGTCCTCTTACACACCACATAAACTCCAGAGGAAAAAAAAAAAAACACCTCCCCTTTACATCCTCCCATAAGGAGACCACCCCTTTGTCCATCCTCAGGGACCCCGACAAAGGGAACCCACAGTGAGGTTCCTATAACCTTCCGGGAAACTTTTTTCCCAGGACGCCCTATAAACCAGCATATTCCTACACTTCGTCCTATTGAATCTAGCTGCCAACGCTTTTATCCTCGTATCACCCCTTAAACTCTGGTTGAGGAAGGTCATTCACATAAATGTTGAATAGAACTGGACTAGGACGAGAACCCTGTGGGACACCAGCTGTCGGTATAAAAGGCTCTGTCAACCTGCCATGAAAGGTGGGAATGATTTTTCTTTGAGTTAAGAAATTATATATTAATCTGAGAAAAGTCCAGTTATGGTCTGGTATGTCAATGAGTTTGTATATAAGGCCATCATGCCATAAGCTATCAAAAGCTTTATGAACATCTCTGGTGGCAATTAGGGCAAGATTGCCCTGATGTTTTAGACTTGCTACAGTATCGAAAATAATATTTATTGCATGATTGGTACCTCTAAGCGTTCTAAAGCCAAATTGTTTTTCAGTAAAAAGGTGATTAAACTCCATATAGTAGTTCAGTCTGTTGGAAATGATCTTCTCAAGATCTTTTCCAGTGATTTCAAGTAAAGATATAGGTCTATATTTCCCTGGTTGGTGGATGTCTTTATTGGGCTTAGCAAGAAAAATCATCGTAGCAGTCTTAAAAACCACTGGAAAATGTCCTGAGGCCAAGATGGCATTAAAGATATTAACCAAAGACTGTTTACAATTTCTGGGTAGGAACTTTATTTGTTTCATTGTTATTCCAGAGAGACCAGGGGCTCTATTTCGCATTCTTCCAATACCTGACTCATCTCAAGTAATGTAATAGGTCAAGTAAGCGAGTGGGCATCTTCAAGAGTTGATGTATGGATGAAAGGCAGTGGTTGTAGATCATCTAAGTTCTCACCTGTCCATTCATTTATCAACTGATAGTGATTATTGTTAAATCGACGACTGTTATTGTGGAAGAGAATTTTCTCCCATACATCACCCATCAAATTAGCCTGGTCCTGTGGATCATCAAGTTTAATCTCAACATCTTCATCATGCTCATCAGTGAAGGTATGAATTAGATAGTTAGGAGCCTTGTGCTTTGCCCCTAACAGTTGTCGGATCTTACTCCAAAATTTTGCTGGCTCGCGTTTATACTGATTAGCTTGAAGAACTAACAATTTCCATAAGTCACGTTTGTGATGACTAATCATGTTAATTAATTCTTGCCTGAATCGGTGCAGTGTAGCTGCTGGTGGTTGTCGCGTTTGAAGATGCCTTCGACATTCTGCTTCATAATTTCTTAAAGCGTCTCTAATTTCCCTAGTAGGTTTATATTGTTGATAGATCTTTGTGGAAGCTAATTGGCAAGTTGCATTAGTAGCTTCAATTATTCGATTGTGAAGGGACCTGATCGCATCATAAATTGCAGTGGAAGGTAGATTTTCCAACGACACAATTTCATCTTCACTCAGAAATGCCCTGAAGGGGTCAAATCCTAGGGTGTTAAGATTGGGTTCAGGAGGTACAGGTATTCTAAATGGAGAAGTTTGTAGTTGTATTATAACAAGGATATGGTCAGATCCTACGTTTCCACCAGGAGAGATACGACAATGAAAGAGGTCACAGTCTCTGTTTGTCAGGACTATATCTGGTGTTCCTGGATGAGGTCCAATATACGATTTAAAGAATGGGCCTTGAAATGACAAGTTTCTGGCTGTCATGATATTAAATAGTTGTTTTCCTTTTAAGTCACCCAGTGGAATACCAGCTCCACAGTTAAAGAGGGCAGAGTGATGAGCATTAAAATATCCCGCTAGAATTCTTGGAATATTTCTGCTTAATATTCTATGTAGAGGAATTGACTCTATATATTGTTGTCTCGGGGGAAAATATCCAGTTGCTATCACTAGTTGTCCATGACACGTTGTCATTTCTATTGAAAGAATGTTATCTTCATCAACTTGAATATTTTTAAATGTATAGCCTAATTTAACCAAGATGGCTACACCACTAAAGGGTCCTCTCGATTTCTCCACAGTAGAGTAACCACGTAATTTAATATGTTGATCAACTCTTGCAGCTGTCTCATTCAAGAGTATAACATCAGGATTGTAATTATGTAGTTCAACTTCAAGGAGGTAACGGTTATTAAAGAAATGTTGAATATTAAGTTGGAAAATTGTAATCCCCATTATTTCTTGCACTTCGCTCGTGTACTGCGAACTGAACGTCTGCAAGTAATGTCTTTTTTGGTATTCTCACTATCCCTGCTGGACTCATCAAGGGGAGGAGGGAAGTTCTGTGTAGTTGCTTGTGTATTAAAAGTGTCACCATCTTCACTAGAATTGGTAATATTAACAGAATCATTAGAGTCATTAGAGTCATCATCAGAAAGCTGAGGTATTATATTCATAGTTACAGGAAGCAGAGGCTCGTGAGAGTTAATGGGAGACTGTGGAGGCTCCAAGGGAAAATTTGGTAGGCAAGGTGAATTACCCTGGGAAAGTTCCTGTTCAACAGGATCAGCTTCAATAGCGGGAGAGTAAGCACCAATCTCTGGGGCATCGTTATGGTCAGGTATTGACTCATCGGGATGAGGGGAGTTGACAACTTGGGTATGCGAGGTGGGTGATCCCTTGACCAGGGATGACTTAGGCTTATTTGTAGAAGTAGAGTAGGGTACATACTTCTTGTTATGAGAATGCTGGGCCATAATAACCTTCACATTATCTGGGATAGTGATGGGAGTGATCCCATTAGCCATTAAAAAATCATTTAAAACCTTAGACCAGAGTTGAATGTCACCACCTGCTATGTCTTTGGCCATCATATACATTAGTTGCGCTCTCGTCATATCCCCGGCTGAGGATACCTGGGACATGAGAGGTGAGGCTGAACCTTGTTGTTGCGTTTGTGTATGTTGTAGGTGAGGGTTAGATTGGGGCACTCCAAGAGGAGCAGAATTCCAAACATTGGAACCAGTGGAAGAGACCTGAGGAGTCCCACTAGATCCAGACAAAGCTGGAAAGGAAGTTTGGGACATTGTTGGAGGTGCCTCAGGAGTGTTCTTAGAATTAGACAGTTTCTTAGCTTCTAGAATTTTCTGCATTTCCTTTTTCCTCTCGGGACAGATAGCAGAAACAGCATGATGTTTACCATTGCAGAGTACACACTTGGGTTTAGGTTTGTTATCACAAGTTTTGACAGAATGTTGCCCAGAGCATATGCTGTAAATCAGTTCTTGGGTACTGCATTTGTTGGTGGTATGCCCAAATGTGTAACATTTGTAACATTGTGTCACACTGACAAACCGCTCAAGAGAGATTTGGTCAGGTGTACATCGTGTGTCAAAACATTTGAAGCCATTTTGGTACACTAGTTTGGCTTCTTCAGGTATCTCAAGTATTAATTTTAATGTTTCCTGTTTGTTGCCAGGTTTAGAAAATTTATATGCTTGGACAGCATGAAATTCTGAATTTTCTGCATTAAAGTCAGCAAGAAGTTCATTCATTGTGCTATCTCTCATGATGCTGTTATTTCTGACAACAAACACCGTTCATTGTGCTTGATAGCTTTCAGGTGCAATTGGGTGGATACCCAAAGTCTTCAATTTGTCCAGGACGTCCTGCTTAAGTAGTTGAAGTAACTCTTCTTCAGAAGAGAGGAGAAGTACTACCCCAGCGAGAGTTGTAAATACATCCACTGGAGCAACAGTTGAATTTGAGCAAATGCATGCTAGAATTTCTTTCCTTGACTTTTGGTTGTCATCAACCCGTAATCTTACTCTTATCCGCGCCATGATGTCCAGGAAGGTACATCTGGCACATAAGAGTAAACGTTCAAAGTAGTGAATTTGGTCTGCTTCACAGATATAAGAATCGGACACTCATTACTTAAACGTAGAAGTTGAGCCGGCAAGTTATTTTATCTATTTCACCCTATATTGTAAACTTATAAATACATAATTTTTTTTTTTAACTCAAATTAAGATGTAATAAACAACTGTCAATGAATAAACAGAAGGTTGGATGAGGAATTATGGCCGTACATAGAGAGTTAAACCTCCTACCGTCTAGTATAATCCAGGCATGTAAGGGAAGGATTTGTAGGTAATACTTATTGTAATACATTCCGTCATAGATACCAGTTGTAACCCATGTTTATTACAACTTAATTTGAGTTAAAAGCGATGTTGCCTTGGGGGGGGGGAGGTGAGTAAGAAAACATCTACTGTTAAAGTTCCTGGGCTGAAGGAAGGAGCTCAGTTGGGTTAGAGTTGGTTTCAAAGATGGAATGTAACACAGTAAATAATACCTAAGAATCCTTCTTAATAGACGCCTGGGTTAGCCTAGACGTTAGGCCAAGGGACTGTCAAATTAGGGATCGCGGTTAGTGAATCTCATCCGTCCTTCTGTTTATTTTCATACCTCCTTTTAAATTCATAGAATAATATTATACTTCATAATTTCATAATTATACATTCACAAAGCACCAGTAGTTTGATCGAACAAGCTTTCATTCTTTAGTACCTATTGATAAATGTTAATGACCAACGAATTCATGAAGAAAATATCACTATATGGGAACCCTACTTATTCATCATATTCCTTACCAATATACATTCTTTACCAATATACATTCCTTACCAATATACATTCTTTACCAATATACATTCTTTACCAATATTCATTCCTTACCAATATACATTCTTTACCAATATACATTCCTTACCAATATACAGTCATTACCAATATTCATTCCTTACCAATATACATTCTTTACCAATATACATTCCTTACCAATATACATTCTTTACCAATATACATTCCTTACCAATATACATTCTTTACCAATATACATTCCTTACCAATATACATTCCTTACCAATATACATTCCTTACCAATATACATTCCTTACCAATATACATTCTTTACCAATATACATTCTTTACCAATATACATTCCTTACCAATATACATTCTTTACCAATATACATTCCTTACCAATATACATTCTTTACCAATATACATTCCTTACCAATATACATTCTTTACCAATATACATTCCTTACCAATATACATTCCTTACCAATATACATTCCTTACCAATATACATTCCATTCCAATATACATTCTTTACCAATATACATTCCTTACCAATATACATTCTTTACCAATATACATTCTTTACCAATATACATTATTTACCAATATACATTCTTTACCAATATACATTCCTTACCAATATACATTCTTTACCAATATACATTCTTTACCAATATACATTCTTTACCAATATACATTCTTTACCAATATTCATTACTTACCAATATACATTCTTTACCAATATACATTCCTTACCAATATACATTCTTTACCAATATACATTCCTTACCAATATACATTCCATTCCAATATACATTCCTTCCACATTCTTATGAATTCAATCACATCCGTATATGTTTTTATTAGAAAATAAATACGAGAATAAAATTCATAAATTTTAATTTTTTATGTATTTAAATAGTTGTAACAACTCATTTAACATAAAAGTTCATTATATTATCAAGTTACGTATTTTAATTAAAAAAATACTTACTATTAGTGTAACAACATTTGCAGGACCCAGATGAACAGCTTCCAATAGCAATTTTACCAGCCTGGCAGCTACTTCTACACTCACCAGTGTAGCTTTTATATATGCATTCTGAGTCATGTAGTCCACAAACTGTAAATGAGATATTAATAGTGTTACGTTTGCATAAAAAACGTGAATTTCATAACAGGTATCCGCTCAAGCATTTCCGCTAAAGATACTCCTAGAGATTTTACACTCGCATCATAGTTAATCTGGAGAACCTTGAGTTTTCCCTGAGGTGCGTTTATTCTCTTCTCTGAAGATGAGGGCCCCAAATACAGTTCCAGAGGTGGTACCTCACTATATATATATATATATATATATATATATATATATATATATATATATATATATATATATATATATTTATATATATATATTGGGACAAGATTGGAGCCCAGGACCAAAAATTCATTGACGGAGCAATGATCTGGGATAATCTAACGGGCTCAGAAACCAGACCTGCTCCCCCCAACAACTACAAACAATCGCACTGGGATGGTCCAATAGTGGAAAATATAGCCTCAACGATGCTTCAGAGTGTGGCAGGGAAGGATAGAGCCCGCCTCCTGGCAGTGAGAGCCCCTCATGCTGGGGACTTTCTGTTGGCTGTTCCCAACTCCAGCCTTGGCACACGCCTCGACCCACAGACCATCCGCATCGGTGTTGCCCTTCGACTTGCCGCCCCTATTCTCGCCGAACACAGGTGTATTTGTGGCAGTGAAGCAGCAGACCGATTCGGGTACCATGGTCTTGTGTGCCGTAAATCCGAGGGAAAGATTGCAAGACATGAGGAGGTTAATAACATTATCAAGAGGAGCCTCACAACAGCTGGATGCCCAGCAGTAAGGGAGCCACCCCAACTATGCAGATCTGATGGCAGCCAGAAGCGTCCAGATGGTATCACCCTTCAAGCCTGGACAGATGGGAAGCAGGTGGTGTGGGACTATACATGTGCATCTACCTTGGCTGATACCTATCTCCAATACACCAGGGAGGAAGGAGGGGCAGCTGCCAGCTTTAGGGAGTCCCAAAAGTCTAGAAAATATGGAGAACTTGCCCATCATTATATGTTTGTTCCCATAGGCTCAGAGACCCTTGGCTCATGGGGAAAGAGTGCATCTAATTTCCTTAAGGAGTTGGGAAAAAGACTCATCAGGGTAACTAGGGATCCCAGGGCAGCTAGTTTTCTGTTCCAGCGGCTCAGTGCGGCTGTTCAAAGGGGTAATGCATGCTGCATTTTGGGCACACGCCCCAGCTCTGAGGAGCTGGATGAGATTTTCGCCTTATAATCGGTGATACACACGTAACAACATGTACCGTATATGCCACCTTTATATCAACAATGTATCTCTTAAATCTTCTGTGCCATATTATGTAATAAAATATTCCTATTGGTAAAAATATATATATATATATATATATATATATATATATATATATATATATATGTATGTATATAAATATATATATATATATATATATATATATATATATATATATATATATATATATATATATATATATATATATATATTATATATATATATTTCATGCACTGGCCAGGGAGGCATACCATCTTTTAGGAGTGAAGAAGAGCAGAATGTAAGTGTGGTGGAGGTACGTGAGGCATTACGTAGAATGTAAGGGGGTAAAGCAGCTGGAGCTGATGGGATCATGACAGAAATGTTAAATGCAGGGGGGGGGGATATAGTGGTGGAGTGGTTGGTACTTTTATTTAATAAATTTATGAAAGAGGGGAAGGTACCTAGGGATTGGCGGAGAGGATGTATAGTCCCTTTATATAAAGGGAAAGGGGACAAAAGAGAATGTAAAAATTATAGAGGAATAAGTTTACTGAGTATACCAGGAAAAGTATACGGTAGTGTTATAATTGAAAGAATTAGAGGTAAGACAGGATTGCGGATGAGCAGGGAGGCTTCAGAGTGGGTAGGGGATGTATAGATCAAGTGTTTACATTGAAGCATATATGTGAATAGTATTTAGATAAAGGTAGGGAAGTTTTTATTGCATTTATGGATTTAGAAAAGGCATATGATAGAGTGGATAGAGGAGCAATGTGGCAGATGTTGCAAGTATATGGAATAGGTGGTAAGTTACTAAATGCTGTAAAGAGCTTTTATGAGGATAGTGAGGCTCAGATTAGGGTGTGTAGAAGAGAGGGAGAATACTTCCCGGTAAAAGTAGGTCTTAGACATGGATGTGTAATGTCACCATGGTTGTTTAATATATTTATAGATGGGGTTGTAAAAGAAGTAGATGCTAGGGTGTTCGGGAGAGGGGTGGGATTAAATTATGAGGAATCAAATTCAAAATGGGAATTGACACAGTTACTTTTTGCTGATGATACTGTGCTTATGGGAGATTCTAAAGAAAAATTACAAAGGCTAGTGGATGAGTTTGAGAATGTGTATAAAGGTAGAAAGTTGAAAGTGAACATAGAAAAGAGTAAGGTGATGAGGGTATCAAATGATTTAGATAAAGAAAAATTGGATATCAAATTGGGGAGGAGGAGTATGGAAGAAGTGAATGTTTTCAGATACTTGGGAGTTGACGTGTCGTGGATGGATTTATGAAGGATGAGGTTAATCATAGAATTGATGAGGGAAAAAAGGTGAGTGGTGCGTTGAGGTTTATGTGGAGGCAAAGAAGGGAATGTATGAAAGTATAGTAGTACCAACACTCTTATATGGATGTGAAGCTTGGGTGGTAAATGCAGCAGCGAGGAGACGGTTGGAGGCAGTGGAGATGTCCTGTCTAAGGGCAATGTGTGGTGTAAATATTATGCAGAAAATTCGGAGTGTGGAAATTAGGAGAAGGTGTGGAGTTAATAAAAGCATTAGTCAGAGGGCAGACGAGGGGTTGTTGAGGTGGTTTGGTCATTTAGAGAATGGATCAAAGTAGAATGACATGAAAAGCATATAAATCTAAAGGGAAAGGAAGGAGGGGTAGGGGTCGTCCTCGAAAGGGTTGGAAACAGGGGGTAAAGGAGGTTTTGTGGGCGAGGGGCTTGGATTTCCAGCAAGCTTGCATGAGCGTGTTAGATAGGAGTGAATGGAGACGAATGATACTTGGGACCTGACGATCTGTCGGAGTGTGAGCAGGGTAATATTTAGTGAAGGGATTCAGGGAAACCGGTTATTTTCATATAGTCGGACTTGAGTCCTGGAAATGGAAAGTACAATGCCTGTACTTTAAAGGAGGGGTTTGGGATATTGGCAGTTTGGAGGGATATGTTGTGTATCTTTATATGTGTATGCTTCTAGACTGTTGTATTCTGAGCACCTCTGGAAAAACAGTGATAATGTGTGAGTGTGGTGAAAGTGTTGAATGATGAAGAATGTATTTTCTTTTTGGGGACTTTCTTTTTTGGGTCACCCTGCCTCGGTGGGAGACGGCCGACTTGTTGAAAAAAAAAAAAAAAAAATATATATATATATATATATATATATATATATATATATATATATATATATATATATATATATATATATATATATATATATACCATGCTGGCATGGAAAGACGTGTGGAGGGCTAGCTGCGGGATTTTCAATTAAAACTCCTGATCAAGGAGGTTGACCAGGTTAAGACTGAACAGGACTCAGTGTGAATACTCTTCGAAAATTCCAGTGCAACGAGAAGACATTTCAGTGCACCGTTTCAATGTAAAATAGTGGAAGTATTGTGCAGTTTATGAATGTTAGTGAGTGGTGGTAATGAGAAAGACGTCCAGTGAGGGTGGAGGAGAATAAGGCCTACGGTGTGTGTGAGTACCTGCCAAGAATGTCGTATATACAAACCTCGAAAAGATCTCACAAAAACTTTCACCTCCAGCACCATGTGTCATGCTTCCAGTTAACTTAGAAATGATTACGTGTCGATGCATGGAATAATTAGATGCATATGTTATGGAAAAACAATGTGGGATTAATGTTAACGAGGGAGTGACCAGTCAGTGCCACCTCCCCCATGCCACGGGGGCGGGGGAAAGAGGCGGGGGGTGTAGGTGGTGAGGGTACACATGGGTACAACACTGCCCATACCCACTTCCTTCATGATGTACATGGGAAACAAATAATGATGTATGTATTGTAAGACAGTGTGAACAATATATAGTGTGCAAGTTCATGTGTATTGTACTCCCCTCGCCCCTCTCCCAGGGCTAACCCCACCCAACAACCTGCGCCTTCCTCACCCACTACCAGCGCTTCCCCCACCCAGTGCCCAGCACCAGTTTTTCCCTTCCCCTCCCTGCCCCTCACAAGCCCCTCAAACTCCACCAGGCCACCACGGTCATGTTCACTACCTTCCATGCACCGTACCCACCCAGCATATCATACTCCACTCCTACAGTCTAGTCTAGCCAGATGTATGCCAACCAGGAGGAAGCAAGCAGCCAGGAAAATGGCACGGTTGGCACTACTAGGGGAGGCAAGTGTCGGTCATGCTTACAGCTTCGTTGTCTCAACTCTAATTGTTTCCTCCACAAACACGGTAGTTGCCCTGGTTCAGGATGTCCTCCTGTGGAAAGTGATGATCCAGAGCCACCTCAGGCACCTGAACCCTCTCCAACAGATCTCATCTCATCAGTCAATATCTTGGAAGCAATTAATGCAACAGGTACCTGGACACTCACACATATTCCCAAAGCAGCCCGTCCACACACAGCTGGGAAACTTACAGACCTCCTGAAAAAAGTAAACGATGGTCAATGTCTACTTAGATATGCCAGAAAGAAGGGGTAAGAGGCTAGCCTCAGTGATCATTAAATCCTTGAGAGATTTTCCTAAAACTGATAACCTCATTCGCCTTCTCTGTCAATACGAAAATGGGAGAGGCAGAACTCCCACTCATTCCACTGGCAGTGAAAAAGTCAGTGTGCAGGTGAGCAAGAAAACTGAAGAGAGCAACACAGTGGGGACAATCAGAATTATTACCAGTGAAGATACAGTTGTGCCCAAGGATGCTGACACGGCAGAAGTACTTAGAGGAAAGCACCCTGCCAGGGAAACCAGGGGCACCAACAGTTCCAACACCTTTGTCCCCACTGTGAAACCATTGATTGTGGATGATTCGAACATTTACAAAGCAATAATGTTGGTCCTATCTGGTTCTGCTGGGGGCTACACTGGAATAAGGCCACAGCATTTAAAGGAAATGGTTAATCCACTTATTGGGGAGATTGCAGAGACACTGCTTTCAGAGATCACAAGGTTCATCCGCAATTCCTTGGCTGGTCTGATTCCTGATGAAATTAAACCTTTCTTTTTTGGCGCAACACTTTGTGCACTTAAAAAGAAGGATGGAGGAATTAGGTCTATAGCAGTAGGGAACACTTTTTGCAGCCTTGTTTCTAAAGCTGCTGTCTGAAGCATTAACGCTGAGGCAGCCATGATGCTTCAACCAAACCAGCTTGGTTTTGGGGTCTCTCAAGGAAGTGAAGCAGCAGTTCATGCAACAAGGGAGTATGTCAACAACCTGCCTGAGGACAATGCAGCGGTAAAATTAGACTTCTAGAATGCATTTAATCTCCTGAAAAGACATGTGGTATTAGCAGCAGTACAAGAACATTTCCCTGGTCTCTTCCCCTTTGTTTCAGCTGCTTATAGCAAGGAATCAATGTTCCTGTTTGGAGAGCATGAAATCACAACATCAGAGGGTGGCCAGCAAGGGGATCCTCTTGCACCATTTCTCTTCTGTATAGCGGTTAGGGAAATCACAGTCAGGCTGACCAGTGAGCTGAACATCTGCTTCCTGGATGATGGCACAACGGCAGGTACAAAAGAGTCCCTCCTAGATGATCTTACACAAGTGATGACATGGGGACAGGAAATGGGTCTTATCTTGAATCCATCCAAATGTGAAATCATCTCAGTCAGTCAACAAGTGATAAATGCAGTGAGATCCAAACTACCAGGAGCAGCAGTCATTACCACTACAAATAGCATCTTGCTTGGAGCACCTCTGGGAAGTGATGCCATTGACACAATTCTCAGGAAGAAATTGGAAGAATTGAGGAGAATGGAACAACGTATAGGCAATTTTGATACCCACGATGCCTTGTACCTTCTCATAAAGTGCTTGAGTCTGCCCAGGTTGACATATTTCCTAAGAAATATGTCAACTTTCATATCTTCATATCTGCACGAATATGACAGTATCCTGAGGCAGATTTTTACGAAAGTACTTAATTAACCTTACTCTAGAAGATGGGCAGTGGAACCACGCTACACTTCCAGTCAGACTAGGAGGCATTGGTGTCCGCAAGTCATCATAGATTGTGTTACCTGCTTTTCTGTCCTCATGCATTGCATCCAGAGGGCTTGTAGCAGCGATTCTCCCCGAACATCTTAGGGACAAGATTGGAGTCCAGGATCAAAAGTTCATTGATTGAACCATGATCTGGGATAATCTAACGGGCTCTGAAGCCAGACCTGCTCCCCCAACAGCTACAAACAGTCGCACTGGGATGGCCCAATGGTCTTGTGTGTCGTAAATCCGAGGGAAAGATTGCAAGACATGAGGAGGCTAATAACATTATCAAGAGGAGCCTCACAACAGCCAGATGTCCAGCAGTAAGGGAGCCACCCCAACTATGCAGATCTGGTGGCAGCCAGAAGCGTCCCGATGGTATCACACTTCAAGCCTGGACAACCGGTAAGCAGGTGGTGTGGGACTACACATGTGCACCTACCTAGGCCGATGCCTATCTCCAATACACCAGGGAGGAAGGAGGGGCAGCCATCAGCTTCAAAGAGTCCAAAAAGTCTAGAAAATATGGAGAACTTGCCCATCATTATATGTTAGTTCCCATAGGCTCAAAGACCCGTGGCTCATGGGGAAAGAGTGCATCTAAGTTCCTTAAGGAGCTAGGCAAAAGACTCATCAGGATTAGTAGGGATCCCAGGGCAGCTAGTTTTCTGTTCCATCGACTCAGTGCAGCTGTTCAGAGGTGTAATGCCTGCTGTATTTTGGGCGCGTGCCCCAGCTCTGAAAAGCTGGATGAGATTTTCGCATTATAATCAGTGACGAACACGTAAAAATAAGTACTAGACATGTATCTCTCACATCTCATGTATTGAACATGCCATCTTTATATAAACAATGTATCTCTTAAACCTTTTTTGCCATATTATGTAATAAAATATACCTACTGGTTAAAATAGAATGAAAAGATGGAGGTGGTAGGGAAAGTGGAATATTCAAACGGCTTCAGGAAGAAGTCCAAATATTCTTCCTTGAAGACTTTTTATCCACTTTTCCGAGGATATGGGTCCCACAATTTACACCTATGTACATATATATATATATATATATATATATATATATATATATATATATATATATATATATATATATATATATATATATATATATATATATGTATATATATATATATATATATATATATATATATATATATATATATATATATATATATATATGTAAAATATGTAAAACTGGTCAATTAGCAAGAACTCATTTAAAATTAAGTCCTTTCTAAAATTTTCTCTTATACGTTTAAAGATATATTTTTTTCATTAATGTTAATGTAAAAACTTTTAATTTTGCTCCAAAAGTATCTTAGAAAACTTACCTAACCTTATTATGAAAAGAACAATTTATTTTAGGCTAACCCAACTAAATATATTTTAGATTTGTTTACAATAATTTAATACTAAGCAAACACAGTGAAACATATTTTTTTCGTTAGTTTCAGAATGATTTTGGCGAAATTATTGCATACACAAATTTTCACTTGTCCTATATGGCAAGATGAGCGTTGCTATTTAAGCCAAGATCGCAAGTTCTGCCTATTCGGCACGACATATATATATAAATATATATATTGTAGGTAGTAGGTTGGTAGACAGCAACCACCCAGGGAAGTACTACCGTCCTGCCAGATGACTGTGAAACAAAAACCTGTAACTGTTTTGCATGATGGTAGGATTGCTGGTTTCTTTTTCTGTCTCATAAACACGCTAGATAACAGGGATATCTTGCTACTCCTACTTACACTTTGGTCACACTTCACAGACACGCACATGCATATATATATATATACAGACATCTAGGTTTTTCTCCTTTTTCTAAATAGCTCTTGTTCTTTTTATTTCTTCTATTGTCCATGGGGAAGTGGAAAAGAATCTTTCCTCCGTAAGCCATGCGTGTCGTATGAGGCGACTAAAATGCCGGGAGCAATGGGCTAGTAACCCCTTCTCCTGTATACATTTACTAAAAAAGAGAAGAAGAAAAACTTTATAAAACTGGGATGCTTAAATGTGCGTGGATGTAGTGCGGATGACAAGAAACAGATGATTGCTGATGTTATGAATGAAAAGAAGTTGGATGTCCTGGCTCTAAGCGAAACAAAGCTGAAGGGGGTAGGAGAGTTTCAGTGGGGGGAAATAAATGGGATTAAATCTGGAGTATCTGAGAGAGTTAGAGCAAAGGAAGGGGTAGCAGTAATGTTAAATGATCAGTTATGGAAGGAGAAAAGAGAATATGAATGTGTAAATTCAAGAATTATGTGGATTAAAGTGAAGGTTGGATGCGAGAAGTGGGTCATAATATGCGTGTATGCACCTGGAGAAGAGAGGAATGCAGAGGAGAGAGAGAGATTTTGGGAGATGTTAAGTGAATGTATAGGAGCCTTTGAACCAAGTGAGAGAGTAATTGTGGTAGGGGACCTGAATGCTAAAGTAGGAGAAACTTTTAGAGAGGGTGTGGTAGGTAAGTTTGGGGTGCCAGGTGTAAATGATAATGGGAGCCCTTTGATTGAAATTTGTATAGAAAGGGGTTTAGTTATAGGTAATACATATTTTAAGAAAAAGAGGATAAATAAGTATACACGATATGATGTAGGGCGAAATGACAGTAGTTTGTTGGATTATGTATTGGTAGATAAAAGACTGTTGAGTAGACTTCAGGATGTACATGTTTATAGAGGGGCCACAGATATATCAGATCACTTTCTAGTTGTAGCTACACTGAGAGTAAAAGGTAGATGGGATACAAGGAGAATAGAAGTATCAGGGAAGAGAGAGGCGAAGGTTTATAAACTAAAAGAGGAGGCAGTTAGGGTAAGATATAAACAGCTATTGGAGGATAGATGGGCTAATGAGAGCATAGGCAATGGGGTCGAAGAGGTATGGGGTAGGTTTAAAAATGTAGTGTTAGAGTGTTCAGCAGAAGTTTGTGGTTACAGGAAAGTGGGTGCAGGAGGGAAGAGGAGCGATTGGTGGAATGATGATGTAAAGAGAGTAGTAAGGGAGAAAAAGTTAGCATATGAGAAGTTTTTACAAAGTAGAAGTGATGCAAGGAGGGAAGAGTATATGGAGAAAAAGAGAGAGGTTAAGAGAGTGGTGAAGCAATGTAAAAAGAGAGCAAATGAGAGAGTGGTTGAGATGTTATCAACAAATTTTGTTGAAAATAAGAAAAAGTTTTGGAGTGAGATTAACAAGTTAAGAAAGCCTAGAGAACAAATGGATTTGTCAGTTAAAAATAGGAGAGGAGAGTTATTAAATGGAGAGTTAGAGGTATTGGGAAGATGGAGGGAATATTTTGAGGAATTGTTAAATGTTGATGAAGATAGGGAAGCTGTGATTTCGTGTATAGGGCAAGGAGGAATAACATCTTGTAGGAGTGAGGAAGAGCCAGTTGTGAGTGTGGGGGAAGTTCGTGAGGCAGTAGGTAAAATGAAAGGGGGTAAGGCAGCCGGGATTGATGGGATAAAGATAGAAATGTTAAAAGCAGGTGGGGATATAGTTTTGGAGTGGTTGGTGCAATTATTTAATAAATGTATGGAAGAGGGTAAGGTACCTAGGGATTGGAAGAGAGCATGCATAGTTCCTTTGTATAATGGCAAAGGGGATAAAAGAGAGTGCAAAAATTATAGGGGGATAAGTCTGTTGAGTGTACCTGGTAAAGTGTATGGTAGAGTAATAATTGAAAGAATTAAGAGTAAGACAGAGAATAGGATAGCAGATGAACAAGGAGGCTTTAGGAAAGGTAGGGGGTGTGTGGACCAGGTGTTTACAGTGAAACATATAAGTGAACAGTATTTAGATAAGGCTAAAGAGGTCTTTGTGGCATTTATGGATTTGGAAAAGGCGTATGACAGGGTGGATAGGGGGGCAATGTGGCAGATGTTGCAAGTGTATGGTGTAGGAGGTAGGTTACTGAAAGCAGTGAAGAGTTTTTACGAGGATAGTGAGGCTCAAGTTAGAGTATGTAGGAAAGAGGGAAATTTTTTCCCAGTAAAAGTAGGCCTTAGACAAGGATGTGAGATGTCACCGTGGTTGTTTAATATATTTATAGATGGGGTTGTAAGAGAAGTAAATGCGAGGGTCTTGGCAAGAGGCGTGGAGTTAAAAGATAAAGAATCACACACAAAGTGGGAGTTGTCACAGCTGCTCTTTGCTGATGACACTGTGCTCTTGGGAGATTCTGAAGAGAAGCTGCAGAGATTGGTGGATGAATTTGGTAGGGTGTGCAAAAGAAGAAAATTAAAGGTGAATACAGGAAAGAGTAAGGTTATGAGGATAACAAAAAGATTAGGTGATGAAAGATTGAATATCAGATTGGAGGGAGAGAGTATGGAGGAGGTGAACGTATTCAGATATTTGGGAGTGGACGTGTCAGCGGATGGGTCTATGAAAGATGAGGTGAATCATAGAATTGATGAGGGAAAAAGAGTGAGTGGTGCACTTAGGAGTCTGTGGAGACAAAGAACTTTGTTCTTGGAGGCAAAGAGGGGAATGTATGAGAGTATAGTTTTACCAACGCTCTTATATGGGTGTGAAGCGTGGGTGATGAATGTTGCAGCGAGGAGAAGGCTGGAGGCAGTGGAGATGTCATGTCTGAGGGCAATGTGTGGTGTGAATATAATGCAGAGAATTCGTAGTTTGGAAGTTAGGAGGAGGTGCGGGATTACCAAAACTGTTGTCCAGAGGGCTGAGGAAGGGTTGTTGAGGTGGTTCGGACATGTAGAGAGAATGGAGCGAAACAGAATGACTTCAAGAGTGTATCAGTCTGTAGTGGAAGGAAGGCGGGGTAGGGGTCGGCCTAGGAAGGGTTGGAGGGAGGGGGCAAAGGAGGTTTTGTGTGCGAGGGGCTTGGACTTCCAGCAGGCATGCGTGAGCGTGTTTGATAGGAGTGAATGGAGACAAATGGTTTTTAATACTTGACGTGCTGTTGGAGTGTGAGCAAAGTAACATTTATGAAGGGATTCAGGGAAACCGGCAGGCCGGACTTGAGTCCTGGAGATGGGAAGTACAGTGCCTGCACTCTGAAGGAGGGGTGTTAATGTTGCAGTTTAAAAACTGTAGTGTAAAGCACCCTTCTGGCAAGACAGTGATGGAGTGAATGATGGTGAAAGTTTTTCTTTTTCGGGCCACCCTGCCTTGGTGGGAATCGGCCAGTGTGGTAATAAAAAAAAATAAATAAATATATATATATATATATATATATATATATATATATATATATATATATATATATTTATATATTAGGTAGTAGGATGGTAGACAGCAACCACCCAGGGAAGTACTACCGTCCTGCCAGATGACTGTGAAGCAGAAACCTGTAGCTGTTTTGCATGATGGTAGGATTGCTCGTTTCTTTTTCTGTCTCATAAACACGCTAGATAACAGGGATATCTTGCTACTCCTACTTACACTTTGGTCACACTTCACAGACACGCACATGCATATATATATATACATACATCTAGGTTTTTCTCCTTTTTCTAAATAGCTCTTGTTCTTCTTTATTTCTTCTATTGTCCATGGGGAAGTGGAAAAGAATCTTTCCTCCGTAAGCCATGCGTGTCGTATGAGGCGACTAAAATGCCGGGAGCAATGGGCTAGTAACCCCTTCTCCTTTAGACATTCACTAAAAAAGAGACGAAGAAAAACTTTATAAAACTGGGATGCTTAAATGTGCGTGGATGTAATGCGGATGACAAGAAACAGATGATTGCTGATGTTATGAATGAAAAGAAGTTGGATGTCCTGGCCCTAAGCGAAACAAAGCTGAAGGGGGTAGGAGAGTTTCAGTGGGGGGAAATAAATGGGATTAAATCTGGAGTATCTGAGAGAGTTAGAGCAAAGGAAGGGGTAGCAGTAATGTTAAATGATCAGTTATGGAAGGAGAAAAGAGAATATGAATGTGTAAATTCAAGAATTATGTGGATTAAAGTAAAGGTTGGATGCGAGAAGTGGGTCATAATAAGCGTGTATGCACCTGGAGAAGAGAGGAATACAGAGGAGAGAGAGAGATTTTGGGAGATGTTAAGTGAATGTATAGGAGCCTTTGAACCAAGTGAGAGAGTAATTGTGGTAGGGGACCTGATGCTAAAGTAGGAGAAACATTTAGAGAGGGTGTGGTAGGTAAGTTTGGGGTGCCAGGTGTAAATGATAATGGGAGCCCTTTGATTGATATTTGTATAGAAAGGGGTTTAGTTATAGGTAATACATATTTTATGAAAAAGAGGATAAATAAATATACAAGATATGAAGTAGGGCGAAATGACAGTAGTTTGTTGGATTATGTATTGGTCGATAAAAGACTGTTGAGTAGACTTCAGGATGTACATGTTTATAGAGGGGCCACAGATATATCAGATCACTTTCTAGTTGTAGCTACACTGATAGTAAAAGGTAGATGGGATACAAGGAGAATAGAAGCATCAGGGAAGAGAGAGGTGAAGGTTTATAAACTAAAAGAGGAGGCAGTTAGGGTAAGATATAAACAGCTATTGGAGGATAAATGGGCTAATGAGAACATAGGCATTGGGGTCGAAGAGGTATGGGGTAGGTTTAAAAATGTAGTTTTAGAGTGTTCAGCAGAAGTTTGTGGTTACAGGAAAGTGGGTGCGGGAGGGAAGAGGAGCGATTGGTGGAATGATGATGTAAAGAGAGTAGTAAGGGAGAAAAAGTTAGCATATGAGAAGTTTTTACAAAGTAGAAGTGATGCAAGGAGGGAAGAGTATATGGAGAAAAAGAGAGAGGTTAAGAGAGTGGTGAAGCAATGTAAAAAGAGAGCAAATGAGAGAGTGGGTGAGATGTTATCAACAAATTTTGTTGAAAATAAGAAAAAGTTTTGGAGTGAGATTAACAAGTTAAGAAAGCCTAGAGAACAAATGGATTTGTCAGTTAAAAATAGGAGAGGAGAGTTATTAAATGGAGAGTTAGAGGTATTGGGAAGATGGAGGGAATATTTTGAGGAATTGTTAAATGTTGATGAAGATAGGGAAGCTGTGATTTCGTGTATAGGGCAAGGAGGAATAACATCTTGTAGGAGTGAGGAAGAGCCAGTTGTGAGTGTGGGGGAAGTTCGTGAGGCAGTAGGTAAAATGAAAGGGGGTAAGGCAGCCGGGATTGATGGGATAAAGATAGAAATGTTAAAAGCAGGTGGGGATATAGTTTTGTAGTGGTTGGTGCAATTATTTAATAAATGTATGGAAGAGGGTAAGGTACCTAGGGATTGGCAGAGAGCATGCATAGTTCCTTTGTATAAAGGCAAAGGGGATAAAAGAGAGTGCAAAAATTATAGGGGGATAAGTCTGTTGAGTGTACCTGGTAAAGTGTATGGTAGAGTTATAATTGAAAGAATTAAGAGTAAGACGGAGAATAGGATAGCAGATGAACAAGGAGGCTTTAGGAAAGGTAGGGGGTGTGTGGACCAGGTGTTTACAGTGAAACATATAAGTGAACAGTATTTAGATAAGGCTAAAGAGGTCTTTGTGGCATTTATGGATTTGGAAAAGGCGTATGACAGGGTGGATAGGGGGGCAATGTGGCAGATGTTGCAAGTGTATGGTGTAGGAGGTAGGTTACTGAAAGCAGTGAAGAGTTTTTACGAGGATAGTGAGGCTCAAGTTAGAGTATGTAGGAAAGAGGGAAATTTTTTCCCAGTAAAAGTAGGCCTTAGACAAGGATGTGTGATGTCACCGTGGTTGTTTAATATATTTATAGATGGGGTTGTAAGAGAAGTAAATGCGAGGGTCTTGGCAAGAGGCGTGGAGTTAAAAGATAAAGAATCACACACAAAGTGGGAGTTGTCACAGCTGCTCTTTGCTGATGACACTGTGCTCTTGGGAGATTCTGAAGAGAAGCTGCAGAGATTGGTGGATGAATTTGGTAGGGTGTGCAAAAGAAGAAAATTAAAGGTGAATACAGGAAAGAGTAAGGTTATGAGGATAACAAAAAGATTAGGTGATGAAAGATTGAATATCAGATTGGAGGGAGAGAGTATGGAGTAGGTGAACGTATTCAGATATTTGGGAGTGGACGTGTCAGCGGATGGGTCTATGAAAGATGAGGTGAATCATAGAATTGATGAGGGAAAAAGAGTGAGTGGTGCACTTAGGAGTCTGTGGAGACAAAGAACTTTGTCCTTGGAGGCAAAGAGGGGAATGTATGAGAGTATAGTTTTACCAACGCTCTTATATGGGTGTGAAGCGTGGGTGATGAATGTTGCAGCGAGGAGAAGGCTGGAGGCAGTGGAGATGTCATGTCTGAGGGCAATGTGTGGTGTGAATATAATGCAGAGAATTCGTAGTTTGGAAGTTAGGAGGAGATGCGGGATTACCAAAACTGTTGTCCAGAGGGCTGAGGAAGGGTTGTTGAGGTGGTTCGGACATGTAGAGAGAATGGAGCGAAACAGAATGACTTCAAGAGTGTATCAGTCTGTAGTGGAAGGAAGGCGGGGTAGGGGTCGGCCTAGGAAGGGTTGGAGGGAGGGGGTAAAGGAGGTTTTGTGTGCGAGGGGCTTGGACTTCCAGCAGGCATGCATGAGCGTGTTTGATAGGAGTGAATGGAGACAAATGGTTTTTAATACTTGACGTGCTGTTGGAGTGTGAGCAAAGTAACATTTATGAAGGGATTCAGGGAAACCGGCAGGCCGGACTTGAGTCCTGGAGATGGGAAGTACAGTGCCTGCACTCTGAAGGAGGGGTGTTAATGTTGCAGTTTAAAAACTGTAGTGTAAAGCACCCTTCTGGCAAGACAGTGATGGAGTGAATGATGGTGAAAGTTTTTCTTTTTCGGGCCACCCTGCCTTGGTGGGAATCGGCCAGTGTGGTAATAAAAAAAATGAAAATATATGCACATACATATATATATATATATATGTATATATATATATATATATATACCTATAAATATTAATATACATATATGTATATACATGTATATTTATATATTAGGTAGTAGGATGGTAGACAGCAACCACCCAGGGAAGTACTACCGTCCTGCCAGATGACTGTGAAGCAGAAACCTGTAGCTGTTTTGCATGATGGTAGGATTGCTCGTTTCTTTTTCTGTCTCATAAACACGCTAGATAACAGGGATATCTTGCTACTCCTACTTACACTTTGGTCACACTTCACAGACACGCACATGCATATATATATATACATACATCTAGGTTTTTCTCCTTTTTCTAAATAGCTCTTGTTCTTCTTTATTTCTTCTATTGTCCATGGGGAAGTGGAAAAGAATCTTTCCTCCGTAAGCCATGCGTGTCGTATGAGGCGACTAAAATGCCGGGAGCAATGGGCTAGTAACCCCTTCTCCTTTAGACATTCACTAAAAAAGAGACGAAGAAAAACTTTATAAAACTGGGATGCTTAAATGTGCGTGGATGTAGTGCGGATGACAAGAAACAGATGATTGCTGATGTTATGAATGAAAAGAAGTTGGATGTCCTGGCCCTAAGCGAAACAAAGCTGAAGGGGGTAGGAGAGTTTCAGTGGGGGGAAATAAATGGGATTAAATCTGGAGTATCTGAGAGAGTTAGAGCAAAGGAAGGGGTAGCAGTAATGTTAAATGATCAGTTATGGAAGGAGAAAAGAGAATATGAATGTGTAAATTCAAGAATTATGTGGATTAAAGTAAAGGTTGGATGCGAGAAGTGGGTCATAATAAGCGTGTATGCACCTGGAGAAGAGAGGAATACAGAGGAGAGAGAGAGATTTTGGGAGATGTTAAGTGAATGTATAGGAGCCTTTGAACCAAGTGAGAGAGTAATTGTGGTAGGGGACCTGATGCTAAAGTAGGAGAAACATTTAGAGAGGGTGTGGTAGGTAAGTTTGGGGTGCCAGGTGTAAATGATAATGGGAGCCCTTTGATTGATATTTGTATAGAAAGGGGTTTAGTTATAGGTAATACATATTTTATGAAAAAGAGGATAAATAAATATACAAGATATGAAGTAGGGCGAAATGACAGTAGTTTGTTGGATTATGTATTGGTCGATAAAAGACTGTTGAGTAGACTTCAGGATGTACATGTTTATAGAGGGGCCACAGATATATCAGATCACTTTCTAGTTGTAGCTACACTGAGAGTAAAAGGTAGATGGGATACAAGGAGAATAGAAGCATCAGGGAAGAGAGAGGTGAAGGTTTATAAACTAAAAGAGGAGGCAGTTAGGGTAAGATATAAACAGCTATTGGAGGATAAATGGGCTAATGAGAACATAGGCATTGGGGTCGAAGAGGTATGGGGTAGGTTTAAAAATGTAGTTTTAGAGTGTTCAGCAGAAGTTTGTGGTTACAGGAAAGTGGGTGCGGGAGGGAAGAGGAGCGATTGGTGGAATGATGATGTAAAGAGAGTAGTAAGGGAGAAAAAGTTAGCATATGAGAAGTTTTTACAAAGTAGAAGTGATGCAAGGAGGGAAGAGTATATGGAGAAAAAGAGAGAGGTTAAGAGAGTGGTGAAGCAATGTAAAAAGAGAGCAAATGAGAGAGTGGGTGAGATGTTATCAACAAATTTTGTTGAAAATAAGAAAAAGTTTTGGAGTGAGATTAACAAGTTAAGAAAGCCTAGAGAACAAATGGATTTGTCAGTTGAAAATAGGAGAGGAGAGTTATTAAATGGAGAGTTAGAGGTATTGGGAAGATGGAGGGAATATTTTCAGGAATTGTTAAATGTTGATGAAGATAGGGAAGCTGTGATTTCGTGTATAGGACAAGGAGGAATAACATCTTGTAGGAGTGAGGAAGAGCCAGTTGTGAGTGTGGGGGAAGTTCGTGAGGCAGTAGGTAAAATGAAAGGAGGGAAGGCAGCCGGGATTGATGGGATAAAGATAGAAATGTTAAAAGCAGGTGGGGATATAGTTTTGGAGTGGTTGGTGCAATTATTTAATAAATGTATGGAAGAGGGTAAGGTACCTAGGGATTGGCAGAGAGCATGCATAGTTCCTTTGTATAAAGGCAAAGGGGATAAAAGAGAGTGCAAAAATTATAGGGGGATAAGTCTGCTGAGTGTACCTGGTAAAGTGTATGGTAGAGTTATTATTGAAAGAATTAAGAGTAAGACGGAGAATAGGATAGCCGATGAACAAGGAGGCTTTAGGAAAGGTAGGGGGTGTGTGGACCAGGTGTTTACAGTGAAACATATAAGTGAACAGTATTTAGATAAGGCTAAAGAGGTCTTTGTGGCATTTATGGATTTGGAAAAGGCGTATGACAGGGTGGATAGGGGGGCAATGTGGCAGATGTTGCAAGTGTATGGTGTAGGAGGTAGGTTACTGAAAGCAGTGAAGAGTTTTTACGAGGATAGTGAGGCTCAAGTTAGAGTATGTAGGAAAGAGGGAAATTTTTTCCCAGTAAAAGTAGGCCTTAGACAAGGATGTGTGATGTCACCGTGGATGTTTAATATATTTATAGATGGGGTTGTAAGAGAAGTAAATGCGAGGGTCTTGGCAAGAGCCATGGAGTTAAAAGATAAAGAATCACACACAAAGTGGGAGTTGTCACAGCTGCTCTTTGCTGATGACACTGTGCTCTTGGGAGATTCTGAAGAGAAGTTGCAGAGATTGGTGGATGAATTTGGTAGGGTGTGCAAAAGAAGAAAATTAAAGTGAATACAGGAAAGAGTAAGGTTATGAGGATAACAAAAAGATTAGGTGATGAAAGATTGGATATCAGATTGGAGGGAGAGAGTATGGAGGAGGTGAATGTATTCAGATATTTGGGAGTGGATGTGTCAGCGGATGGGTCTATGAAAGATGAGGTGAATCATAGAATTGATGAGGGAAAAAGAGTGAGTGGTGCACTTAGGAGTCTGTGGAGACAAAGAACTTTGTCCTTGGAGGCAAAGAGGGGAATGTATGAGAGTATAGTTTTACCAACGCTCTTATATGGGTGTGAAGCATGGGTGATGAATGTTGCAGCGAGGAGAAGGCTGGAGGCAGTGGAGATGTCATGTCTGAGAGCAATGTGTCGTGTGAATATAATGCAGAGAATTCGTAGTTTGGAAGTTAGGAGGAGGTGCGGGATTACCAAAACTGTTGTCCAGAGGGCTGAGGAAGGGTTGTTGAGGTGGTTCGGACATGTGGAGAGAATGGAGCGAAACAGAATAACTTCAAGAGTGTAGCAGTCTGTAGTGGAAGGAAGGCGGGGTAGGGGTCGGCCTAGGAAAGGTTGGAGGGAGGGGGTAAAGGAGGTTTTGTGTGCGAGTGGCTTGGACTTCCAGCAGGCATGCGTGAGCGTGTTTGATAGGAGTGAATGGAGACAAATGGTTTTTAATACTTGACGTGCTGTTGGAGTGTGAGCAAAGTAACATTTATGAAGGGGTTCAGGGAAACCGGCAGGCCGGACTTGAGTCTTGGAGATGGGAGTACAGTGCCTGCACTCTGAAGGAGGGGTGTTAATGTTGCAGTTTAAAAACTGTAGTGTAAAGCACCCTTCTGGCAAGACAGTGATGGAGTGAATGATGGTGAAAGTTTTTCTTTTTCGGGCCACCCTGCCTTGGTGGGAATCGGCCAGTGTGAGGATAATAATGATAAATATATATGTATATATATATATATATATATATATATATATATATATATATATATATATATATATATATATATATATATATATATATATATATATATATATATATATATATATATATATTATTTTATTATCACACTGGCCGATTCCCACCAAGGCAGGGTGGCCCGAAAAAGAAAAACTTTCACCATCATTCACTCCATCACTGTCTTGCCAGAAGGGTGCTTTACACTACAGTTTTTAAACTGCAACATTAACACCCCTCCTTCAGAGTGCAGGCACTGTACTTCCCATCTCCAGGACTCAAGTCCGGCCTGCCGGTTTCCCTGAATCCCTTCATAAATGTTACTTTGCTCACACTCCAACAGCACGTCAAGTATTAAAAACCATTTGTCTCCATTCACTCCTATCAAACACGCTCACGCATGCCTGCTGGAAGTCCAAGCCCCTCGCACACAAAACCTCCTTTACCCCCTCCCTCCAACCCTTCCTAGGCCGACCCCTACCCCGCCTTCCTTCCACTACAGACTGATACACTCTTGAAGTCATTCTGTTTCGCTCCATTCTCTCTACATGTCCGAACCACCTCAACAACCCTTCCTCAGCCCTCTGGACAACAGTTTTGGTAATCCCGCACCTCCTCCTAACTTCCAAACTACGAATTCTCTGCATTATATTCACACCACACATTGCCCTCAGACATGACATCTCCACTGCCTCCAGCCTTCTCCTCGCTGCAACATTCATCACCCACGCTTCACACCCATATAAGAGCGTTGGTAAAACTATACTCTCATACATTCCCCTCTTTGCCTCCAAGGACAAAGTTCTTTGTCTCCACAGACTCCTAAGTGCACCACTCACTCTTTTTCCCTCATCAATTCTATGATTCACCTCATCTTTCATAGACCCATCCGCTGACACGTCCACTCCCAAATATCTGAATACGTTCACCTCCTCCATACTCTCTCCCTCCAATCTGATATTCAATCTTTCATCACCTAATCTTTTTGTTATCCTCATAACCTTACTCTTTCCTGTATTCACCTTTAATTTTCTTCTTTTGCACACCCTACCAAATTCATCCACCAATCTCTGCAACTTCTCTTCAGAATCTCCCAAGAGCACTGTGTCATCAGCAAAGAGCAGCTGTGACAACTCCCATTTTGTGTGTGATTCTTTATCTTTTAACTCCACGCCTCTTGCCAAGACCCTCGCATTTACTTCTCTTACAACCCCATCTATAAATATATTAAACAACCACGGTGACATCACACATCCTTGTCTAAGGCCTACCTTTACTGGGAAAAAATTTCCCTCTTTCCTACATACTCTAACTTGAGCCTCACTATCCTCGTAAAAACTCTTTACTGCTTTCAGTAACCTACCTCCTACACCATACACTTGCAACATCTGCCACATTGCCCCCCTATCCACCCTGTCATACGCCTTTTCCAAATCCATAAATGCCACAAAGACCTCTTTAGCCTTATCTAAATACTGTTCACTTATATGTTTCACTGTAAACACCTGGTCCACACACCCCCTACCTTTCCTAAAGCCTCCTTGTTCATCTGCTATCCTATTCTCCGTCTTACTCTTAATTCTTTCAATTATAACTCTACCATACACTTTACCAGGTACACTCAACAGACTTATCCCCCTATAATTTTTGCACTCTCTTTTATCCCCTTTGCCTTTATACAAAGGAACTATGCATGCTCTCTGCCAATCCCTAGGTACCTTACCCTCTTCCATACATTTATTAAATAATTGCACCAACCACTCCAAAACTATATCCCCACCTGCTTTTAACATTTCTATCTTTATCCCATCAATCCCGGCTGCCTTACCCCCTTTCATTTTACCTACTGCCTCACGAACTTCCCCCACACTCACAACTGGCTCTTCCTCACTCCTACAAGATGATATTCCTCCTTGCCCTATACACGAAATCACAGCTTCCCTATCTTCATCAACATTTATACACTCGGCATCTAACAATTTTCAGAAGTTTCTTAAGATGCAGGTTATTTCAATTAATTTCATCTGTTAAGAATCGATGCTTAATGTTATTCCCACTTGCTGGTAGCATTAATTACAAACAAAAAATGCTGACTGTAGTAAATTACTACAATTCATTAATGAGCATTTTATTACTTTCACTCTTTGTGTTTTTTTAAAGTGTCACGCATTTCCTTTGCTTTGCTCTTTGTGAATCAACTTCCATTTTTAACTTATTATTAAGATTTATGACTACAGTCTCCTAATTATTACACCATATATCAATATCCTTCACTCACAACAATACAACAAACCTCTACTGGTCATGAAGAAGAGTAAGACGTGTACAACAGTGAGGTATGTTTGTGTCTGAAACGCTTCCCCTACGCTGGAAGTTTCCTTTGTCAAATACAGACGCAGCAGACATTGTTGCAAAGTAAACCTGCAGATTACCTGGAGAGGGCTTCGAGAGTTAACGCCCCGCGGTTCGGACTGAAACCAAGCCTCATAATGGATCAGGGTCTGATCAACCAGGCTGTTACTGCTGGCCGCACGCAAGCTGACGTACGAGGCATAGCTCGATTGGTCAGGTACTGACTTTAGGTGCCTGTCCAGTGCCTTCTTAAAGAGAGCCAGGGGACTAATAGTAATCCCTTTTATGTATGCTGGGAGGCAGCTGAACAGTTTTGGGCCCCGGACACTTATTGTCTTGTCTCTTAATGTTCTCGAGGCGCCTCTGCTTTTCATCCGGGGAATGTTACATCTCCTGCTGAGTCTTTTGCTTTCATGGGGAGTGATTTTCGTGTGCAGGTTTGGTACCAATCCCGCCAGGACCTTCCAAGTTCCAGGTAATACAGATCAAAGACCTTCAATCGTTCCCAGTAATTTAGATGCCATATCGTACTCATGTGTTCCATGAAAGTTCTTTGGACACTCTCCAGGTCTGCAATGTCGACGGCCTTAAAGATGTAATTCTGAGAGAAATATTTTTTGTGGTGGTCAGTCACTCAGCCTGGAGAAGTGTTCAGCTTCTTAATCTGGAAGAGTATGACGATGAAGCATAAGATTGGAATTTCAGATACTGTCGAAAGTGAGATGTGGTTTGACTGACGTAGCAAGAGATGCAGACCACTAATGACTGGAAATAAGAGGCCAACAATTTGAGAACCACTGGAGTGGGGCCACTGGTCAGTGATAATCAGTTTGCTCTGTATTCCAAGAGTTATATAACATTTTCAACATTCTGCTCCTCGTATTGTCACTGCATATTGTAATCCATACCTCATCCTAATCCATTTATAACACATTCTTTTTAGAATTGGTTAAATAAGATTTGTCACAAAACAGAACAAGTGTTTCTTGATGCGGGTCTTCATTATATGACCCACCACTTGAGCTTTTAGTCATATGACTAAGATCTTCTGACTTTCCAGTCCATCTCTCTAAAAATTAAAATACAGTGAAGGTCCGATGAGACGGACTAATAGGGGAATGGATGTCTGAAAATTGCATTTTATTTACTATTTACAATTAGTGTAATTAGTCCGTTCAGTCGATAGAATTCCGATAAAAAAATGCCCAATAAAATAAATTTAGTACGCTCCACTGACGGACTAACGGACATACCAAGAATAAACTAAAGTACAATACGGCAATATCCGTAAATGAGCCTGAAAACAAACTAATCTTAAAGTATAATATTGTATAATACAATAGAGTACAGTTCAGTAATTTGTTTTATTTGTCTAGTAGAGAGAAAAGTTTACAGAAGTATAATACAGTACAGTGACTACAAATCTCACTCAAGGAAAGAGATCTTGGGGTGAGTATAGCACACATTAGCAAAATAACTGCTGCAGCATGCGTCACCTAGCTAACCTAAAAACAGCATTCCATTATTTTAATAAGGAATCGTTCAGGACTATGTACACTGTGTACGTTACGCCTATATTGGAGTATGCAGCACCAGTTTTGAACCCACACCTAGGCAAGCAGGTAAGGATACTAGAGAAAGTGCAAGGGTTTGAAATAAGACTAGTCCCAGAGAAGAGGCTAAGGGAAATCTACCTTACGACACTAGAGAACATGATATATAGGGGAGATAAGATAACGGCATACAAAATGCTGAGTGGAATCGACAAGTTGGACAGGTGATGTTACAGAGATGGGACACTGCAACCACTACTAAGTAATTACACACACACACAAACACACACACACACACATGAGTAAGTACCGTTAATTAGTGCTCAGAATTTTGCGTTTTAGTGGTGGTCCTAGGGCACTGTTAGCGGGTACTGTATGGGACAAAATCAGAGAACATACCTACAAGAGTTTAGCAACTTTCCAGAGCCTGATTAATGTGATATGGTCAAGAAATTCAAAATTTAAATGTGAATGCGGGTATTTCTACTGGGACAGTGAACGACTAGTTAGGCTTGTAGCCTGAAAATAAAAAAAAAAGTAAAAATATCTGGTTGGTAATGGCAATAGTGCAGTGATAGGGTCATTAATGAGTGAGTAATGAACGAAAGATAAAAATAGAGAGTCAAAATTACCAGTAGTCGGTGTTGCAGAGGTGAGCTGTAAATACAATTAATATTATCAGGTCAATGATATGACCACAATACGAAAGAAAAAGTGTGAATATTACATTTCTTTTATTAGTTTAGCTTAGTGACAGAAATTTGAATGCATTATAAAAGCAAAATTAACAAGTGATATAGACATCGAACGATGTTACAAGAAGACATTACAAGGAGCTTCCATTGTCGTGACTGCAGACATTACTAGCTTATGTGTGGAAGCAGTTTGGTTGGCGTCTGTGTCTCGCAGTGTCTCGCCCAGCTGGGTGTGTACTATAGGATCAATCTCTCCGTAACTTTGATTGCCCAGGGAGAGATAGGGGGTAGACGTGATAATATTTAGTAAGTTATTAGGTTAACTAATTAAGTACGATATTTTTCAAGTACATGGACAGTGATGAGAGTATCTTACGTGAAATACTAGGTACTATAATAATAATAATAATAATAACAACAATAATAATAATAATACTAATAATAATAATAATAATAATAACAATAATAATAATAATAATAATAATAATAATAACAATAATAATAATAATAATAATAATAATAATAATAATAATAATAATAATAATAATAATGATAATAATAATAATAATAATAATAATAATAATTATTATTATTATTATTATTATTATTATTATTATTATTGTTATTATTATTATTATTATTATTATTATTATTAGTAGTAGTAGTAGTAGTAGTAGTAGTAGTAGTAGTATTAGTAGTAGTAGTATTATGTATTTAAGAATAAAACGAGTGAAAATTTAAAATCATTTCAAAAGAGTGAGCAGCGGCCTAGCATAGCATAAACAGTGTTAACTCTATAAAAGGCTTTAGAAGAGTAATAAAGTGACCCCCCTTTTCTCAATGTCAGAGATAGGCGCTTAATGCACACACACATAAACACACACACACACACACACACACACACACACACACACACATACATACACACACACACACACACACACACACACACACACACACACATACACACACACACACACATACACACACACATACACACACACACACACACGCACATACACACACACACACATACACACACACACACACACACACACACACACACACACACACACACACACACGCATACACACAATCATACACACACACACACACACACACACACACACACACACACACACAGTATGCCACCAGGTCTCCCACCCTCACAGGCCCCCCAAACCACAGTGTTGGAAAGGAAACTGAAGGTATGGTACACAAACGCTGATGGAATAACAAATAAGTGGGAGGAGTGGCAAGAAAGAGTCAAAGACGCATCACCGGACATCATAGCTCTCACAGAAACCAAGCTTACAGGTATGATAACAGATGCCATCTTTCCAACGGGATACCAAATCCTGAGGAAAGACAGAGGGAACAGGGGGGGTGGAGGAGTGGCGTTGCTGATCAAAAATCGCTGGAATTTTGATGAGCTGGAGAGAGAAGATAGCGGAGAAGAAAGTGATTACTTAGTGGGAACACTTCACTCTGGAGGTCCCAAGGTGGTAATAGCAGTGATGTATAACCCACCACAGAACAGCAGGAGGCCAAGGCAAGAGTACGACGAGAGCAATAGAGCGATGGTTGACACACTAGCTAGAGTGGCCAGAAGAGCTCATGCATGCAGGGCAAAGCTCCTGATCATGGGTGACTTTAACCACAAGGAGATAGATTGGGAGAACTTGGACCCACATGGGGGCCAAGATACTTGGAGGGCTAAGATGATGGAGGTGGTACTGGAGAACTTCATGTACCAACACGTAAGGGACACTACAAGAGAGAGAGGAGAGGATGAACCAGCAAGGCTGGACTTAGTATTCACCTTCAGTAGTGCAGATATCGAGGACATCACATATGAAAGACCCCTTGGGGCCAGTGACCATGTGGTTGTAAGCTTCGAATACACAGTAGAGCTACAAGTGGAGGGAGAAGCAGGAAGGCCAGGACGAATGAAGCCAAACTACAAGAAAGGGGACTACACAGGAATGAGGAACTACCTGAACGGGGTTCAGTGGGACAGAGAACTGGCAGGGAAACCAGTTAATGAGATGATGGAATATGTAGCAATAAAATGCAAGGAGGCTGAGGAGAGGTTTGTACCCAAGGGTAACAGGAGTAATGAAAAAGCCAGGATGAGCCCATGGTTTACCCAAAGGTGCAGGGAGGCAAAAACCAAGTGTGCTAGGGAATGGAAGAAATATAGAAGGCAAAGGACCCAGGAGAATAAGGAGAACAGTCGTAGAGCCAGAAATGAATATGCACAGATAAGAAGGGAGGCCCAAAGACAATATGAAAATGACATAGCAGCGAAAGCCAAATCTGACCCGAAACTGTTGTACAGCCACATCAGGAGGAAAACAACAGTCAAGGACCAGGTAATCAGGCTAAGGAAGGAAGGAGGAGAGACAACAGGAAATGACCGGGAAGTATGTGAAGAACTCAACAAGAGATTCAAAGAAGTGTTCACAGAGGAGACAGAAGGGACTCCAGAAAGACGGAGAGGTGGGGCACACCACCAAGTGCTGGACACAGTGCACACAACCGAGGAAGAAGTGAAGAGGCTTCTGAGTGAGCTAGATACCTCAAAGGCAATGGGGCCAGATAACATCTCCCC
>NW_027195170.1:105000-135000 GCF_038502225.1 Cherax quadricarinatus
AGGTCTTTGTGGCATTTATGGATTTGGAAAAGGCGTATGACAGGGTGGATAGGGGGGCAATGTGGCAGATGTTGCAAGTGTATGGTGTAGGAGGTAGGTTACTGAAAGCAGTGAAGAGTTTTTACGAGGATAGTGAGGCTCAAGTTAGAGTATGTAGGAAAGAGGGAAATTTTTTCCCAGTAAAAGTAGGCCTTAGACAAGGATGTGTGATGTCACCGTGGTTGTTTAATATATTTATAGATGGGGTTGTAAGAGAAGTAAATGCGAGGGTCTTGGCAAGAGGCGTGGAGTTAAAAGATAAAGAATCGCACACAAAGTGGGAGTTGTCACAGCTGCTCTTTGCTGATGACACTGTGCTCTTGGGAGATTCTGAAGAGAAGTTGCAGAGATTGGTGGATGAATTTGGTAGGGTGTGCAAAAGAAGAAAATTAAAGGTGAATACAGGAAAGAGTAAGGTTATGAGGATAACAAAAAGATTAGGTGATGAAAGATTGAATATCAGATTGGAGGGAGAGAGTATGGAGGAGGTGAACGTATTCAGATATTTGGGAGTGGACGTGTCAGCGGATGGGTCTATGAAAGATGAGGTGAATCATAGAATTGATGAGGGAAAAAGAGTGAGTGGTGCACTTAGGAGTCTGTGGAGACAAAGAACTTTGTCCTTGGAGGCAAAGAGGGGAATGTATGAGAGTATAGTTTTACCAACGCTCTTATATGGGTGTGAAGCGTGGGTGATGAATGTTGCAGCGAGGAGAAGGCTGGAGGCAGTGGAGATGTCATGTCTGAGGGCAATGTGTGGTGTGAATATAATGCAGAGAATTCGTAGTTTGGAAGTTAGGAGGAGGTGCGGGATTACCAAAACTGTTGTCCAGAGGGCTGAGGAAGGGTTGTTGAGGTGGTTCGGACATGTAGAGAGAATGGAGCGAAACAGAATGACTTCAAGAGTGTATCAGTCTGTAGTGGAAGGAAGGCGGGGTAGGGGTCGGCCTAGGAAGGGTTGGAGGGAGGGGGTAAAGGAGGTTTTGTGTGCGAGGGGCTTGGACTTCCAGCAGGCATGCGTGAGCGTGTTTGATAGGAGTGAATGGAGACAAATGGTTTTTAATACTTGACGTGCTGTTGGAGTGTGAGCAAAGTAACATTTATGAAGGGATTCAGGGAAACCGGCAGGCCGGACTTGAGTCCTGGAGATGGGAAGTACAGTGCCTGCACTCTGAAGGAGGGGTGTTAATGTTGCAGTTTAAAAACTGTAGTGTAAAGCACCCTTCTGGCAAGACAGTGATGGAGTGAATGATGGTGAAAGTTTTTCTTTTTCGGGCCACCCTGCCTTGGTGGGAATCGGCCGGTGTGATAATAAAAAAAAAAAAAAAGAAGGGAGGGCTAACGACAATATGAAAACGACATAGCAGCGAAAGCCAAATCTGACCCGAAGCTGTTATACAGCCACATCAGGAGGAAAACAACAGTCAAGGACCAGGTAATCAGGCTTAGGAAGGAAGGAGGAGAGACAACAAGAAATGACCGTGAAGTATGTGAGGAACTCAACAAGAGATTCAAAGAAGTGTTCAAATAGGAGACAGAAGGGGCTCCAGAAAGACAGAGAGGTGGGGCACACCACCAGGTGTTGAACACAATACACACAACCGAGGAAGAAGTGAAGAGGCTTCTGAGTGAGCTAGATACCTCAAAGGCAATGGGGCCAGAAAACATCTCTCCATGGGTCCTGAGAGAGGGAGCAGAGGCGCTATGTGTACCCCTAACAACAATATTCAATACATCTATCGAAACAGGGAGATTGCCTGAGGCATGGAAGACAGCAAATGTAGTCCCAAAGATTAAAAAAGGATACAGACATGAAGCACTAACTACAGACCAGTGTCACTGACATGTATAGTATGCAAAGTCACGGAGAAGATTGTCAGGAGAAGAGTGGTGGAACATCTAGAAAGGAATAATCTCATCAACAGCAGCCAACATGGTTTCAGGGACGGGAAATCCTGTGTCACAAACCTACTGGAGTTCTATGACAAGGGGACAGCAGTAATACAAGAGAGAGAGGGGTGGGTGGATTGCATCTTCTTGGACTGCAAGAAGGCGTTTGACAGTACCACAAAAGAGATAAGTGCAAAAACTGGAGGACGAAGCAGGGATAACAGGGAAGGCACTACAATGGATCAAGGAATACTTGTCAGGAAGACAGCAGCGAGTAATGGTACGTGGCGAGGTGTCAGAGTGGACACCTGTGTCCAGCGGGGTCCCACAGGGGTCATTCCTAGGACCAGTGCTGTTTCTGGTATTTGTGAACGACATGACGGAAGGAATAAACTCCAAGGTGTACCTGTTTGCAGATGACGTGAAGTTGATGAGAAGAATTCATTCGATCGAAGACTAGGCAGAACTACAAAGGGATCTGGACAGGCTGAAGACCTGGTCCAGCAATTGGCTCCTGGAGTTCAATTCCACCAAGTGCAAAGTCATGAAGATTGGGGAAGGCAAAGAAGACTGCAGACGGAGTACTGTCTAGGGGGCCAGAGACTACAAACCTCACTCAAGGAAAAAGATCTTGGGGTGAGTATAACACCAGGCACATCTGAAGCGCACATCAACCAAATAACTGCTGCAGCATATGGGCGCCTGGCAAACCTCAGAACAGCATTCCGACATCTTAATAAGGAATCGTTCAGGACCCTGTACACCGTGTACGTTAGGCCCATATTGGAGTATGTGGAACCAATTTGGAACCCACACATAGCCAAGCATGTAAAGAAACTAGAGAAAGTGCAAAGGTTTGCAACAAGACTAGTCCCAGAGCTAAGAGTCTTACGAGGAGAGGTTAAAGGAAATCAACCTGACGACACTGGAGGACAGGAAAGATAGGGGGGACATGATAACGACTTACAAAATACTGAGAGGAATTGACAAGGTGGACAAAGACAGGATGTTCCAGAGACTGGACACAGCAACACGGGGACACAGTTGGAAGCTGAAGACACAGATGAATCACAGGGATGTTAGGAAGTATTTCTTCAGCCACAGAGTAGTCAGGAAGTGGAATAGTTTAGGAAGCGATGTAGTGGAGGCAAGATCCATACATAGCTTTAAGCAGAGGAACGATAAAGCTCTTGGTTCAGGGAGAGTGACCTAGTAGCGACCAGTGAAGAGGCCGGGCCAGGAGCTTGGACTCGACCCCTGCAACCTCAACTAGGTGAGTACAACTAGGTGAGTACACACACACACACACACACACACACGTAGTGTAGTGGGTCACAAGCGCCAGGCTCCGAGAATCTTAGTGCTTTTAGGGCGTGCTTTAGCAGCTAGAAGCAACCAGTGTTAGTGACAACGTCAGTGAACAACCCTACAAGTGATAACCAAAGTATTAGCAAAAATACATAAACTAAAGGCGAGAGAAAGCCTGAAATTATACAACAAAATTTCAAAGTGCCAGTAGTTCATTGAGGCCTAGTTGGCACTTGTTGCCACACTGTTACAAATATACAAAGTACAAAGCGAGTGACTAAAGAGAAAAGATCAAATAGAATTAAGAGAGGTTGGCTAACGAGAAACTGATGTAGCACACAGCCTGCGTGAACAAGCTAGCCAGAAAGGGGATATATATATATATATATATATATATATATATATATATATATATATATATATATATATATATATATATATATATATATATATTTATATATATATATATATATATATATATATATATATATATATATATATATATATATATATAAATATATAATATATATATATATATATATATATATATATATATATATATATATATATATATATATATATATATATATATATATATATATATATATATATATATATATATATATATATATATATATATATATATATATATATATATATATATATATATATATATATATATATATATATATATATATATATATATATATATATATATATACATGGTGGTATAAACCTTGGTAATAAATACCGACAAGTTGGTTTAGAAAGACACGTAAGCAAACACTATAACATATTTATTAGAAAACGTATAAGGCGTCTACACTATCCCCTGTGGGTTCTGTCCCAAGAAATATGTAGGCGAGACAGGCAGAGATCTTGCAGTCCGCCTGAATGAGCATCGAAATGCCTCTAACAGAGACGATGTAAGGTACGCATGTGTCCTCCACAGAGACTCCACGGGGCATTTGATGAACTGGAATGAGGCACAACTCGTTCTCACCGAACCAGACCTCAGACGGTGCCTAGAAGCCTCACTAATCGCCGTCACCGACACTATAGAACGCAACACTGGAAACTACAAAATTTCAAAAACATTGGCATGCATGATACTTAAGCAGCACCAACCCAACAACACAGGAGTCACGTGATTTCATCGTCTACCCGTCCTCATCATAGGCAGAGGTTGTTTTTGATAAGGACATGCCTCGCATGGGCCAGTAGGCCTTCTACAGTGTTCCTCCATTCTTATGTTCTTATGACATTCCTCAGGTCACGTGCGTCACACCTCACTCTCCGCCTGTATATAATGTCTTCCTACCTCTGTATGTTAGAAGTGATCAAGGTCCCAGGACCGAAACGTTTTCTAATAAATATGTTATAGTGTTTGCTTACGTGTCTTTCTAAACCATATATATACATACATATACATAAATATATATAAGCAGAGGTGGTGGCAGCAGTAGGCCTGAGGAAGTAGCGCCGCTATAACAGGTTGGGTGTCATCACAAATAAGAAGTGTACTTACCAAAAGTGAAGTGTAAATTATAAAAGTAGCAGTATACAAGTGATAAGTGTGGTAAATGAGGACTCAAAAGGGCAACGAGAAAAGAATAGCTGAAGAAGTCAGAGGCAGAAGGGCGAGGTGCACGAGTCATCGTACAGCGAGCATCGTACAGCGAGCATCGTACAGCGAGCATCGTACATCAGGCATCTGGATGAACGTCCCTTCTGAGGAGTAACGTACAAATCACCTGTTTGTGGTTGGCGGGAAGTTTTGAGTGGTAGAGCCGGCCCTACGATCACTGGTAGCTGGCTATCACAAACCCTGCTCCAGAGCGATTATCATACACACAACACCTAGCAGTAGTAGGAAGATAAAATTTGTAGGAGCAAGGAATAGGCAGGAAGATTAAGGCGGGGCTAATGGGACTACAGCCCTGACAACAGTTTCGAGAGATAATGTTTTAGGACACAAAGACAGTACAATCTGAGAAGCAAGTATTGGGTACACATGTAGTAAAAGGTAGTACATAACTGGGTGAAAGAAAGACTCGTTAACACACGCTAGTATTATAATTATTAGAATTACTCTGTGTTAATGGTATCTTATTAGTATTATGGATACACAGAGGTGAATTGTATTTCTGGGACATATAAACAACTGACGTGCTCACACACACACGCGTGCACACACATACACACTCGGGGCCAGGAGCTGAGTCTCGACCCTTGAAACCACAACTAGGTGAGTACACACACCCACTCATTCACACAGCTGATCCTTGGAATTTGACCGCGTCCCCTCACCCCCCCCACACACCTGTCCCTCCCCCACAGACCTTTCCCCTTCCCTGCTCTTGCCTTCACTCCCTCCTCCCTCCTATCTTTCTTTCTCCCCCTCCCTCACGTTTCTCTCTCTCATAGCCTTTTCCCCTCCCCTTCTCCCTACTCTTTTTTTTTTTTTTTTTTTTTTTTTTTTTTTTTTTTTTTTTTTTTTTTTTTTTTTTTTTTTTACACAGGGTTTGACAAGGTTAAGGATCCCTAGCTTTATTGACAGCTATTTACAGGTTAAGGATTCCTAACTTTATTGGCAAGCAAAGAGCTGTTACCTACATCAGCTCATTTGAAAGCATTTTTATTGTTATGAGACATACAAGTAGGAAACAGGATGAAGTTGGAGCCATCTGTGGGCCAGCATTTTCATTTGACCAACTGACTTTATCTCGTTGACATCATTATCCTGTACGAATGTGTTCCATACTCGAGTCATCCTGGGTATGTATGATCTCAGATGGAGTGATGTTCTGGAGAAGGGCACAGCTGGAGTGAAGTTGCTGCTTTCTGCCCGTCTTGTGGCATAAAAGCTTATTTCACGCTGTCCTCGAAGTGGATCCAAGTGTGGTATTTTGACAATATTGGCCTTGTACATAACAGTAAGGCCACCCACATCCCTCCTATGTTGAAGGCTCTGCTGAAATGACAGATCTATCCAGGATGGGTCCAGGCGAGAGATGAGACGTCTTGCTCTGTTCTCTACTCTGTCAAGCAGTCGCAGATGAGAGGGGGGGCAGGCAAACCAAGAAAGTGGAGCATACTCAAGGTGCGAGCGTACTTGTGCCTCGTACAGGATCTTGCAACCCCTACTGTCAAGCAGATGGGAGATACGGCGATGTGCTGTAAGCTTCCTGGCTGCCTTGTTTGCAAGATTTACAACATGGTTCTTCATGGTTAGTTTGGAGTCAAATTTCACCCCAAGGATATCAACTTCTTCTCCAGGTGCCAACATCCTCCCATTCATCCTTACTACTGCATCAGCATTACCATCATGGTGCCTAGAGACGATCATCATTTGCGTTTTCTCAGGTGCAAATGTTACTTGCCATCTATTTCCCCAAGCTGATATAGCTCTCAGCTGGTGATTGATGTAGCTTAGAGCAGCTGGCATTTCTTCTCTTGGCTAAGTGAATGTCAGTGTACAGTCATCTGCATATGCATGTGATTCTGGGATGAGATGAAGAAGGTCGTTGAAGTAGACATTCTATAACAATGGACCCAGCACGCTTCCTTGTGGAACACTTGCCCCAATAGGATGTCTTGCTGATTCCGTTCCATTGAGAACTACACTTAGAGATCTACCATGAAGGTAGTCACTGAGGAGACATAGCGTAGAGACTGCAATTCCCAGTGCTTGAAGGTTTGCTAAGAGGCCCTGGTGCCACACCCGGTCGAAAGTGCCAGCAATGTCCAGTGCTACCACACAGCTGACTTTGGATTCATCCAGTGACTGGTGCCACTTAGTGGAGAGGTTTAACAACAGATCAGCAGCAGAGTAACCTTTCCTGAAGCCATATTGACGATCACAAAGTAGTGAGTGGTAGTCAAAAAACTCTGTCATTTGTCTTGAGATTATTGTCTCAAGGATCTTACCAGTGATTGACAGGAGTGACACTGGTCTGTAGTTGCTGATTTCTGCTCTGCTCTTCTTTTTGTGAACAGGGACTACATTTGCCTCTTTCCATAGAGAGGGCCATTTACACTGTACTAGGCAGTGCTGAAAGATGCGAGTTAGAGGTGCTGCTAGCTGGTCTGCACATCTTCTCAACAATCTTGGGCTCAACTTGTCTGGGCCCACAGCCTTTTCTTGGTCAAGCGATTTAAGTAGGAAATGCACCTCCTCCTGCCTTATTGTCACCACTGAGAGTTTTGACACAGTTCTTGCAGCTAGCCAAGGAGGGTCCCTTGCTGGATCAGGAACTTGCATTTCTCTCTCTCTCTCTCTCTCTCTCTCTCTCTCTCTCTCTCTCTCTCTCTCTCTCTCTCTCTCTCTCTCTCTCTCTCTCTCTCTCTCTCTCTCTCTCTCTCTCTCTCTCTCTCTCTCTCTCTCTCTCTCTCTCTCTCTATAGGCTTCTCTCTCCATCTCCCTTTTTCTATATTTCTACCCCTCCCTCGCATTTCTCTCTCTCATATCCTTTTCCCTTACCCTCCTTTCTCCCTCTCTCTCTCTCTCTCTCTCCCTCTCTTTCTCCCTCTCTCTACCCTTTCTCTCCTCCTCACATTTCTCTCTCTCTCCCCCTTGGTCTTATCCCTCACCATCATACTCTCTCTCCCTCTCTCTCCCCCTTGGTCTTATCCCTCACCCCCATACTCTCTCCTCTCTCTCCCTCTTTCTACCCTTTCTCTCTCCTCTCTCTCTCTCTCTCTTTCTATCCTTTCTCTCTCCCCCTCGCACCCTCTCTGTCCTCTAGCCTTCTGTCTGTGGTAATAAAAAAAAAATGGGTGGCCCTAGAGGACGAAAAACCAGAGATCTGGTAGATGAACCAAGGAGGAAAGACTGGGAGTTAGAGCTCCAAAAAAAGGGAGGAAGAGTGGGGAAGGAAGATAGTAGAGCCTGGTAAGAAAATGGAGGAGCGGATAGCTGAAGAGTGCAGGAAGTGGGAAGTACAGGTCTTAGCAGCAGAAGCTAGGATACAGTGCTTAGAAGAGAAACTGCAAAGCCTGAAACAGATTAGAGAGACAAATGACAATTCAGATGTGACATGAGGAAATTCAATGTCAGGCACAGACAAGGGGACAGTAAGCAACAAGGGAGACATGCCGTACGCAAAGGCCCTATCAGACCCACGTGGGGCCAGGGAAAAGACGAGAACCACACTAAGATCAAATGACAGGTCCGAAGACAATGAAGGTATGCCATATGCAGAGATTCTAACAGCTAACTGCAATAGCAAGGGACAGCTGGTCATGAAAGACAGTTCACTGAGAATAGAAGTTTCAGATATGACAGGGACTGAAGGCAAGAACATGTCAATGGAAGGAAATAAAATGCCTCAGAGGAAGCAGATGGAGACTCAGTGGGAGGAGGAAAGGGTGAGGTCAGTTTTTGTGTACAGGCTCCAAGAAGCCAAGGGGGACAACTTTGAAGAAATAAAACTGGAGAAAAAAATGATTGAAGGCATCATGAAAACAATAGGTGAGGGCGATATGACCCAGGTGACAAATTTTCAGAGAATTGGGTGGTTTGTGAGTGGAAGGATACGGCCTGTCAAAGTAATTTTCAAGGAAGAATCAGTTCGAACCAGGATTCTGCAAGAGAAAGCAAGACTGAGGGACAATAGGGGTACCAGAGAGAATACCTCGACCGCGACAGAGCACAAGAAGAAAGGACTACACTGAAGGAGAGGGTACAGAGACGCAAGGAGGAACGAGAGGCAATGACGAAGATGAGCAGGACCCAGACACAGGAGGAAGGGCAAGCACACCCCACAGAATCTCCCACCAAAAGACTCCAACTGCGACATTCCCAACGCTACTGAGCAACCTATACTACAACCCACTCACTGTTCCCTCTGCCACCAACCCCCATATCACAAACCTCACCCTAACAGCTGTCCCTTATGGGCATTCTGACCCCACCCCCATCATCACAAACCCCACCTACACCACAGCCCCATATAGGCCCCCACCAAGGCTCTCGCTCCCCCAACCCCAATATTCTTGCATGACCACAATGATAGAAAAGAAACTGAAAGTTTGGTACACAAACGCGGATGGAATAACGAATAAACATGAGGAGTGGAACGAAAGAATCAGTGAAAAATCCCCAGACATCATAGCAGTCACAGAAACAAAACTCGCTGAGACAATAACAGACACAATCTTCCCAACGGGATATCAGATCCTGAGGAAAGATAGAAGGAGTAGAGGGGGAGGAGGGGTTGCACTGCTCATAAAACACCGATGGGGATTTGAGGAAATGGAAGGCATGGACATGATTGGAGAAAGAGACTACATTGTAGGTACAATTCAGTCCGGAGAACATAAAGTAGTCATTGGAGTGATGTATAACCCATCACAGAACTGCAGGAGGCCAAGAGAGTAGTACGAAGAAAAAACAGGGTGATGGTGGACACACTGGCTGAGGTGGCAAGAAGAGCTCACTCGAGCAGAGCAAAGTTACTGGTAATGGGCTATTTCAACCACAGGGAGATCGACTGGGAAAACCTGGAGCCACATGGGGGTCTCGAAACATGGAGAGCCAAGATGATGGATGTGGTACTTGAAAACCTCATGCATCAACATGTCAGGGACACAACCAAAGAGAGAGGGGAGGATGAGCCAGCAAGACTGGATCTTGTGTTCACCCTGAGCAGTTCAGACATTGAGGACATCACTTACGAGAGGCCCCTTGGAGCTAGCGATCACGTGGTTCTGAGTTTTGATTATATAGTAGAGTTACAAGTGGAGAAGGTAACAGGAACTGAAGGGGTCAGTCCAAACTATAAAAGGGTGGACTACACAGGAATGAGAAACTTCCTGCAGGAGGTTCAATGGGACAGAGAAATGGTAGGAAAATCAGTAAACGAGATGATGGAATATGTGGCAACAAAGTGCAAGGAGGCAGAGGAAAGTTTTGTTCCCAAGGGAAACAGAAATAATAGGAAGACCAAAACGAGTCCTTGGTTTACCCGAAGGTGTAGGGAGGCAAAAACTAAGTGCAACAGAGAATGGAAAAGGTACAGGAGGCATAGGACCCAGGAAAGCAAGGAGATTAGTAGAAGAGCCAGAAACGAGTATGCACAGATAAGGAGGGAGGCCCAGCGACAGTATGAAAACGACATAGCAACGAAAGTTAAATCTGACCCGAAACTGCTGTATAGCCACATTAGGAGGAAGACAACAGTCAAGGACCAGGTGATAAGGCTGAGGAAAGAAGGTGGAGAACTCACAAGAAACGATCAAGAGGTATGTGAGGAGCTCAACACGAGATGTAAGGAAGTATTTACAGTAGAGACAGGAAGGACTCTGGGGGGACAGACCAGATGGGGACACCAGCAAGGAATACACCAACAAGTGTTGGACGACATACATACAGATGAGGAGGAGGTGAAGAAACTGCTAAGGGACATCGATACCTCAAAGGCAATGGGACAGGACAACATCTCCCTGTGGGTCCTTAGAGAGGGAGCAGATATGTTGTGCATGCCACTTACCACAATCTTCAACACGTCCCTGGAAACTGGGCAACTACCTGAGGTATGGAAGACGGCAAATGTAGTTCCCATTTTTAAAAAAGGAGACAGAAAAGAGGCACTAAACTATAGACCTGTGTCATTGACGTGTTTAGTATGCAAAATTATGGAGAAGATTATCAGGAGGAGAGTGGTGGAGCACCTGGAACGGAACAAGAGTATAAATGCCAACCAGCACGGATTCATGGAAGGCAAATCCTGTGTCACAAACCTTCTTGAGTTTTATGATAAAATAACAGAAGTAAGACACGAGAGAGGGGGGTGGGTTGATTGCATCTTCTTGGACTGCAAGAAGGCCTTTGACACAGTTCCTCACAAGAGATTAGTGCAGAAGCTAGAGCATCAGGCGCATATAACAGGAAGGGCACTGCAATGGATCAGAGAATACCTGACAGGGAGGCAACAACGAGTCATGGTACGTAATGATGTATCACAGTGGGCACCTGTGACGAGCGGGGTCCCACAGGGGTCGGTCCTAGGACCAGTGCTATTTTTGGTATATGTGAACGACATGATGGAAGGGCTAGACTCAGAAGTGTCCCTGTTTGCAGATGATGTGAAGTTAATGAGGAGAATTAAATCTGATGAGGACCAGGCAGGACTTCAAAGAGACCTGGACAGACTGGACACCTGGTCCAGCAAATGGCTTCTCGAATTTAATCCTGCCAAATGCAAAGTCATGAAGATAGGGAAAGGGCACAGAAGACCACAGACAGAGTATAGGCTAGGTGGCCAAAGACTGCAAACCTCACTCAAGGAGAAAGATCTTGGGGTGAGTGTAACACCGAGCATGTCTCCGGAAGCACACATCAATCAGATAACTGCTGCAGCATTTGGGCGTCTGGCAAACCTGAGAACAGCATTCCGATACCTTAGTAAAGAATCGTTCAAGACACTGTACACCGTGTATGTCAGGCCCATACTGGAGTATGCAGCACCTATTTTGAACCCGCACTTGATAAAGCACTTCAAGAAACTAGAGAAAGTACAAAGGTTTGCGACAAGGCTAGTTCCAGAGCTAAGGGTAATGTCCTATGAAGAAAGATTAAGGGAAATCGGCCTGACGACACTGGAGGACAGGATGGTCAGGGGAGACATGATAACGACATATAAAATACTGCGTGGAATAGACAAGGTGGACAAAGACAGGATGTTCCAGGGAGGGGACACAGAAACAAGAGGCCACAATTGGAAGTTGAAGACACAAATGAGTCAGAGAGATATTAGGAAGTATTTCTTCAGTCATAGAGTTGTAAGGCAGTGGAATAGCCTAGAAAATGACGTAGTGGAGGCAGGAACTATACACAGTTTTAAGATGAGGTTTGATAAAGCTCATGGAGTGGGGAGAGAGAGGGCCCAGTAGCAACCGGTGAAGAGGCGGGGCCAGGAGCTAAGACTCGACCCCTGCAACCACAAATAGGTGAGTACAAATAGGTGAGTATACACACACATAAACAAACACACAAACACACACATGTACACATACTCAGACATACACAAATTTACTCATAGTTGCAGGAACCACAGCATCCTTACAGGATTAAACAAAATAATGGGATCTCAAAAGGAAGTATGTAAAGGCAGGGGAACCGTGAATGTTTGGTCTAAAAAGGAAGAATAGATAGAAAAACTCAAGAGTAAAATGGGTCAAGACTGGGAAAGTGGTTAAACAGCTTTGTAATTACATTGTAGAGAAGCTATCTTCTGTGAGCAGGAAATGGTAGTTACAAGCTGTAGCTGCTGAGGCAAAGATACAGACCCTGGAGGAAGAACTGGATGTGCTGAAGGTGGATATAAAGATGAGATCTGAAAGGATCAAGATGACTGAAATGGCAACAACAAAGATCGAGGGGGTTGCATGCAATTGAGCTAAGACGTTCCTTGAAGAACTTTATCAGGCCATCAGGTTGTCCATGAGATAACGAAACAACAAACGAGATGCTTAAATTCGATCACTACATATGGAAGGAAAAGAAATGGGAAGAAAAAAGAGGGAGAGGTCAATAATTGGGGAATTTGAATGAAAAACTGACCAATCAAATTGACATTCAAGGCTGATGTGGAAGAAAACAGGATACTACAAGAGAAAGCAGTGGTAAAGGTCCCACAAGAATATCAGCAAGTGTAAATTGCTCAAGACAGAAAAAGAAGGAAACAACTAACAGAGATTAAGAAGACAGCTGTTGAAAGAAACAGAGAAAGGGCAGGCAACGACAGACAGGAAAGTGCAGCCTCTGGGGAACACCAAAGACAAATGCTTACAGAGCCCCCTAAACCCCTGTCACCTCAAATCAACCCAACACAATAACCAGAAACATACCACACGCCACAGCCCAACCTCCCAAGCACTAATTTCAGCATCATAGCAGCCTCCCATGTTGTTTCATCCTTCCTCCCACACCCCCAGTCTGCACCATCCTCTTCCATCTCCACAGTACCGGAGAGGAAGCTGAAGGTATAGTACTCCAATGCAGATGGAATAACAAATAAGAGTGAGGAGTGGCAAGAAGGAATCACTGATGCATCCCCTGACATAATAGCACTAACAGAAACAAAATTTACAGGGATGATAACAGATGCGATCTTTCCAACTAGATATCAGATCATGGGGAAAGACAGAGACAACAAAAACGGAAGAGAAGAAGCACAGCTCATCAAAAACAAATGTAATAACAGAAGAAATAGATTAAAAAATGTCGTTCTTCGCTGATGATGTGCAACTGATGAGGAGAATACAAGCAAGCAAGGATTAGGTAAGTTTACAAGATCACGATAGGCTGCAGGTCTGGTCCAACAAATGACACCTGGAGTTTAACCCCAGCAAGTTCAAAGTCATGAAGATTTGGGAAGGATGCAAAAGACAGCAAATGGAGTACAGGTTAGGGGATCAATGTTCACTTAAAGAAAAGGATCTTGGGGTAAGCATTATACCTTGCATTTCCCCTAAGAATATCATTTTGACATTTAAGAGTCCTTTACGACACAATACACCGTGTATGTCAGTCTCATACTTGTGTATACAGCACCAGTATGGAACACACACATAGTGTAACAAGTCAAGAAATTGGTGAAAGTGCAAAAGTTTGCAACAAGACTAGGCCCAGAAATGAGGGAATATGTATGTCTTATGACGAGAAGTTAAGGGAACTCAACCTCATGACTGAGAGGAATTGACAGGATTTATAGGGCTCGAATGTTTCAGAGATGGGACACAGAAATAAGGGGCCACAACTGGAAGTTGAATACCCAGAATAGTCACAAGGATGTCAGGAAGTACTTCTTTAGCCTTAGAATTGCGAGGAAGTGGAATAATATGGAGAGTGAAGTAGTGGAGGCAAGTTTCATACATAGCTTTAAGAATAGGTATGATAAGGCTCGACAAGCGGGGAGAGTATGGCATAGTATCGACCAGCAAAGAGGCAGGGCCAGGATATATGATTCGATCTTTGCAACCATATGGAAAACACGAGGAAATTAAAACCATACTGGGGTATAAAACAAATTCCAACCACACAGCAGAGCGAAAAAATTAATTTGAAAAATCTGGGAGTAATAATGTCAGAGGATCTCACTTTCAAGGATCACAAAAATGTTTCTAGCACATCTGCTAAGAAAATGATAGAGTGGATAATGACAACCTTCAAGACTAGGGATGCCAAGCCCATGATGGTTCTCTTCAGACTGCTTGTTCTCTCTTGGCTGGAATATTGCTGTACACTAATAGCCCCTTTCAACGGAGGCGAAATTACAGGGCTAGAGAATGTACAAATAACTTTCATGGCAAGCATAAATACCATAAAACATCTAAACTACTGGGAATGGTTGAAGTTCCTTGATTTGTATTCCTTGGAATAAAAGTAATAAAGATATATAATAATATTCACTTGGAAAAGCTTAGAGGGACTAGTCACAAACCTGCACACAAAAATTAGTCCTTACGAAAGGAAAAGACTGGACAGGAGATGTAACATCCCACCAATGAAAAGCAGGAACATCAAAAGTTCGCTAAGAGACAACACAAAAAGTGTCAGGAGCCCAAGACTGTTCAGCTGTCTCCCAGCATACTTAAGGGTATTACTAATACATCAATATCACACCTAAAGTCAGTACTGGATCAGCCAGGCTGTGGTTCATACATTGGACTACATGCGACCAGTAACAACCTCGTTGATCAGGCCCTGATCCACCGGGAGACCTGGTCATGGACCAGGCGTAGATCCCCGGAATACCCTCCAGGTAGACTCCTGGCTGTCTTCAAGAAATCGCTGGAGAGGCATCTACAGTCAGTACCTAATCAGCCTTATTGCAGTTCGTACGGCCAGGCAAACAGTTACAGCTTTGCTGATCAGACCCTCATCCACCAGGAGAGTTGGTCCATGGGGACATAGATGCCCGAAACCCTCTCCAGGAATACTCCATGTATAAATATAGGTGAGTAGACACACACACCCGAAGGTGTTGTACAGCCAAATCAGGAGGAAACAACAGTCAAGGATCAGGTAATTAGGCTGAAGAAAGTAGGAGGTCACAGGAAACAACCAAGAAATATATGAATAGCGCAATATGGGATTTACAAGAGCATTTTCAGTGGAGACAGAAAGGACTCCAAAAAGCCACAACTGAAGAGGAGGTGAAAGGGCTGCTAAGTGAGTTAAATTCCTGAAAGGCAGTGGAATTCAACGACATTTCTCCATTGGTCCTGTGAGGGGGAACATAGGCGCTGTGTGTGTACTAACAAGCCACAACACTATTATCGAAACAGCTTGACTACTTGATGTGTGGAAAATAGCAAATGTAGGCCTAGTTTTAGAGAAAGGAGAAAGACAGCCTTAAACTTGGTACTGATTTGCATAGTATGCAAAGTCATGGAAAACCGAGAAAGGAATAAGCTCTTCCGCACAACCAATTACAGTTGGTGTCCCACAGGGAAGTGTCCTTGGCCCTCTTCTCTTTCTCCTATACATAAATGACCTACCAAATGCTTCGCAATTACTCAAACCCACACTTTTGGCAGATGACACTATATACGTCTTCTCTCACCCGAGCCCAGTCACGCTAGCCAATACTGTAAACACCGAATTACAGAAAATATCTACCTGGATGAGGACTAACAAACTCACACTAAACATTGACAAAACCTACTTCATTCAGTTTGGTAACAGAGCTACAGATGTACCTCTTAACATAACGATAAACGGATCACCTATCACAAAGCTAACAGAGGGAAAATTCTTAGGAATCCACTTCGATAATAGACTCAAATTTCATACACATATACAACAAATTTCTAAGAAAATTTCCAAGACTGTAGGCATACTATCGAAGATACGGTACTATGTTCCACAGTCAGCCCTCCTGGCCCTTTATCACTCTCTTATTTACCCCTATCTCACCTATGGAATTTGTGCATGGGGCTCAACAACAATTAACCATCTCAGACCACTAATTACACAAAAAAAGGCTGCAGTTAGAATGATAACAAATTCTCACTACAGGCAACACACTCCACCAATATTCAAAACACTCAACCTACTCACCATACAAAACATCCATACTTATTATTGCACCTATTACATACATAGAACACTTAACTCTGATATTAACCCTCCCCTCAAACATCTCCTTGCCAACCTCAACAGAACACATGACCATAACACAAGGCACAGATCACTCTTTGATGTTCCTCGTGTCCATCTCACGCTATGCAAAAACTCAATGCACATAAAAGGCCCTAAAATCTGGAATTCATTACCTGTAAATATGAAAGAAACACTACCTGCTTATAAATTCAAGTCTCTTCTCAAAGATCACTTACTCACTCAAAACCAAATAAATACTGAATAACTGAACCTTATAAATTGTATATCCTATATGTTACTCACAATTATATCACACAAATGTTAAACCTAGGACCCAATCTAACTTTATTATTTTTTTAAATACACTACCTAACAGAATACTCCATTCGACTGAATGTACAACAATGCATACAACCATATGACCTGTCTTTGTAATACTCATTTGTGCTTTATAGTTATCTGTTTACAATAATGTTTTATCACTGATTTCATCATTGCTTAGTTAATCTTAAGTTAATTTTAAGCCAGCCCGTAATGCTGCGCATATAAGTGGCTTTGGCATGCTGCTCTTACCTGTATTTTTTGTACCTCTGTATGTATGCTTATGCATGAAAATCTGCATGGTTTCAGTGAGGGAAAATCCTCTGTCACAAACATGCTCAAGTTTTGCAAGTGATGGAGGACCAAAGAGAGTGAGAGAGAGAGAGAGAGAGAGAGCGAAGAAGATTGCATTTTCTTTGAATGTAGAAAGGTTTTCGAGACAGTTCCATACAAGAGATTAGTGTAACAGCTAGAGGAGCGCGAAATAACCTGTAATAGATTAAAGAATACCTGATAGAAAGGTGAAAAGGAGTTAAGGTTCTTAACGACGTGTGAGAGTGGGCGCATGTGACAACCGAGGTTCCATAGGCGTTAGTCCTTGGGCCGGTGCTGTTTCTTGTATATATGAATGACATAACGGAAGAGATAGATTCAGAAGTGTCCCTGTTTACACACGTTTCGAAGCTAATGAAAAGAATTCAATCAGATGAGGATCAGGTAGGAATGCAAATGGATCTAGATAGGCTACACGCCTTGTCCACCTGCAGACTCCTAGAGTTTAATCCCACGAAGTGAAAAGTGATGAATATTGGGGAAGCTCCAAGAAGACAGCAAATAGAATACAGACTAGGAACGACCGACTGCACACCTCACTCAAAGAAAAGGATTTTGGGGTAAGTATAATACCATGTACATCCCCTGACACAATATACGTCATGTCCATATTGGAGTGTCCAGCACAAGTATAGAACCCTGGTCAAGCAGTCCAAGAAATTAAAGAGAGTGAAAAGGTTTGCAAGAAAACTAGTCCTGGAACTCAGGGATTGTCCTATGAGGAGAGGTTATGGGAAATCAACCTGACGACTCTGGAGGCTAAGAGAAATAAGGGGGCATGTTAACCACATATAAATACTGAGAGGAATTGAGAAGGTGGAAAGGGACAGGATGTTTTGGAGATGAAATTCAACAAGGGGTCACGACTGGGCGTTGGCTGTTGGGAAATGCAGCAAACTGGTCAGTGATGTATTGGAAGGAGGATCCATGCATAGCGTTAAGAAAAGGTATGATAAAGCTCATGAAGCAGGGAGAGAGTGAACCTAGGAGGGGACAGTGAGGGGGCGGACCAGGTGCTTTGAACTGACTCCTGCAACCTGTCAGGTGAGTACATATCAGTCTGTTTTTATTCTTTTCATTCGAAGCACCTGCCGCATCCCACTGAAGCAGGGTGGCCAAAAAGAAAACCAGAAGTTTCTCTTATTAACTTTAGCATTGCCTACAAGGGAGGGGGATACTAGCCCCTTGTTCCCGGAATTTTAGTCGATCTATCTATCTATCTACATTATACACACACACACATATGTATATATACATATATATATATATATATATATATATATATATATATATATATATATATATATATATATATATATATATATATATATATATATATATATATATATATATATAATGTATATTTCGCCTGCTCTCGCGAATTCCTTGCATTGTTAAAAATCTCTAGTAAGGCTGATGCATGCAGGGGATGAGATGAAAAGAAGTAAGCCTTCTCCTTGAAAGCTGGCTCCTTTGGATCAAGCTACATGCCAAAGTATTGTCCACTGTGGGTAGATTGGTAAAGCACTGCGTACCTTGTCCTAAGATTCGTAGGTTCGAGTCTCCTTCAGCCAGAGATCAGTGTTTGTGTATATTTCACCTGCTCTAGCGAATTCCTTGCATTGTTAAAAATCACTAGTAAGGCTGATGCATGCAGGGGATGAGATGAAAAGCTGTAAGCCTTCTCCCTGAAAGCTGGCTGCCTTTGATCAAACGTGTAGCGCAAGCTACACGCCAAGGTATTGTCCAGTGTGGGTAGATTGGTAAAGCACTGCGTACCTTGTCCTAAGGTTCGTAGGTTCGAGTCTCCTTCAGCCAGAGATCAGTGTTTGTGTATATTTCGCCTTCTTTCGCAAATTCCTTGCAAGGTTAAAAATCTCTAGTAGGGCTGATGCATGCAGGGGATGAGATGAAAAGCTGTAAGCCTTCTCCCTGAAAGCTGGCTGCCTTGGATCAAACGTGTAGCGTAAACTACACGCCAAGGTATTGTTCAATATGGGTAGATTGGTAAAGCACTGCGTACCTTGACGTAAGGTTCGTAGGTTCGAGTCTCCTTCAGCCAGAGATCAGTGCTTGTGTATATTTCGCCTGCTCTCACGAATTCCTTGCATTGTTAAAAATCTCGAGTAAGGCTGATGCATGCAGGGGATGAGATGAAAAGCTGTAAGCCTTCTCCCTGAAAGCTTGCTGCCTTGGATCAAACGTGTAGCGCAAGCTACACGCCAAGGTATTGTCCAGTGTGGGTAGATTGGGAAAGCACTGCGTACCTTGTCCTAAGGTTCGTAGGTTCGAGTCTCCTTCAGCCAGAGATCAGTGTTTGTGTATATTTCGCCTTCTCTCGCAAATTCCTTGCAAGGTTAAAAATCTCTAGTAGGGCTGATGCATGCAGGGGATGAGATGAAAAGCTGTATGCCTTCTCCCTGAAAGCTGGCTGCCTTGGATTAAACGTGTAGCGTAAACTACACGCCAAGGTATTGTTCAATGTGGGTAGATTGGTAAAGCACTGCGTACCTTGTCGTAAGGTTCGTAGGTTCGAGTCTCCTTCAGCCAGAGATCAGTGTTTGTGTATATTTCGCCTGCTCTCGCGAATTCCTTGCATTGTTAAAAATCTCTAGTAAGGCTGATGCATGCAGGGGATGAGATGAAAAGCTGTAAGCATTCTCCCTGAAAGCTGGCTGCCTTGGATCAAATGTGTAGCGCAAGCTACACGCCAAGGTATTGTCCAGTGTGGGTAGATTGGTAAAGCACTGCGTACCTTGTCCTAAGGTTCGTAGGTTCGAGTCTCCTTCAGCCAGAGATCAGTGTTTGTGTATATTTCGCCTTCTCTCGCAAATTCCTTGCAAGGTTAAAAATCTCTAGTAGGGCTGATGCATGCAGGGGATGAGATGAAAAGCTGTAAGCCTTCTCCCTGAAAGCTGGCTGCCTTTGATCAAACGTGTCGCGTAAACTACATGCCAAGGTATTGTTCAATGTGGGTAGATTGGTAAAGCACTGCGTACCTTGTCGTAAGGTTCGTAGGTTCGAGTCTCCTTCAGCCAGAGATCAGTTCTTGTGTATATTTCGCCTGCTCTCGCGAATTCCTTGCATTGTTAAAAATCTCGAGTAAGGCTGATGCATGCAGGGGAAGAGATGAAAAGCTGTAAGCTTTCTCCCTGAAAGCTTGCTGCCTTGGATCAAACGTGTAGCGCAAGCTACACGCCAAGGTATTGTCCAGTGTGGGTAGATTGGTAAAGCACTGCGCACCTTGTCCTAAAGTTCGTAGGTTAGAGTGTCCTTCAGCCAGAGATCAGTGTTTGTGTATATTTCGCCTGCTCTCGCGAATTCCTTGCATTGTTATAAATCTCTAATAAGGCTGATGCTTGCAGGGGATGAGATGAAAAGCTGTGAACCTTCTACCTGAAAGCTGGCTGCCTTGAATCAAACGTGTAGCGCCAGCTACACGCCAAGGAATTGTTCAATGTGGGTAGATTGGTAAAGCACTGCGCACCTTGTCGTAAGGTTCGTAGGTTCGATTCTCCTTCAGCCAGAGATCAGTGTTTGTGTATATTTAGCCTTCTCTCGCGAATTCCTTGCTTGTATATATATATATATATATATATATATATATATATATATATATATATATATATATATATATATATATATATATATATATATATATATATATTTTTATTATCACACCGGCCGATTCCCACCAAGGCAGGGTGGCCCGAAAAAGAAAAACTTTCACCATCATTCACTCCATCACTGTCTTGCCAGAAGGGTGCTTTACACTACAGTTTTTAAACTGCAACATTAACACCCCTCCTTCAGAGTGCAGGCACTGTACTTCCCATCTCCAGGACTCAAGTCCGGCCTGCCGGTTTCCCTGAATCCCTTCATAAATGTTACTTTGCTCACACTCCAACAGCACGTCAAGTATTAAAAACCATTTGTCTCCATTCACTCCTATCAAACACGCTCACGCATGCCTGCTGGAAGTCCAAGCCCCTCGCATACAAAACCTCCTTTACCCCCTCCCTCCAACCCTTCCTAGGCCGACCCCTACCCCGCCTTCCTTCCACTACAGACTGATACACTCTTGAAGTCATTCTGTTTCGCTCCATTCTCTCTACATGTCCGAACCACCTCAACAACCCTTCCTCAGCCCTCTGGACAACAGTTTTGGTAATCCCGCACCTCCTCCTAACTTCCAAACTACGAATTCTCTGCATTATATTCACACCACACATTGCCCTCAGACATGACATCTCCACTGCCTCCAGCCTTCTCCTCGCTGCAACATTCATCACCCACGCTTCACACCCATATAAGAGCGTTGGTAAAACTATACTCTCATACATTCCCCTCTTTGCCTCCAAGGACAAAGTTCTTTGTCTCCACAGACTCCTAAGTGCACCACTCACTCTTTTTCCCTCATCAATTCTATGATTCACCTCATCTTTCATAGACCCATCCGCTGACACGTCCACTCCCAAATATCTGAATACGTTCACCTCCTCCATACTCTCTCCCTCCAATCTGATATTCAATCTTTCATCACCTAATCTTTTTGTTATCCTCATAACCTTACTCTTTCCTGTATTCACCTTTAATTTTCTTCTTTTGCACACCCTACCAAATTCATCCACCAATCTCTGCAACTTCTCTTCAGAATCTCCCAAGAGCACAGTGTCATCAGCAAAGAGCAGCTGTGACAACTCCCACTTTGTGTGTGATTCTTTATCTTTTAACTCCACGCCTCTTGCCAAGACCCTCGCATTTACTTCTCTTACAACCCCATCTATAAATATATTAAACAACCACGGTGACATCACACATCCTTGTCTAAGGCCTACTTTTACTGGGAAAAAAATTCCCTCTTTCCTACATACTCTAACTTGAGCCTCACTATCCTCGTAAAAACTCTTCACTGCTTTCAGTAACCTACCTCCTACACCATACACTTGCAACATCTGCCACATTGCCCCCCTATCCACCCTGTCATACGCCTTTTCCAAATCCATAAATGCCACAAAGACCTCTTTAGCCTTATCTAAATACTGTTCACTTATATGTTTCACTGTAAACACCTGGTCCACACACCCCCTACCTTTCCTAAAGCCTCCTTGTTCATCTGCTATCCTATTCTCCGTCTTACTCTTAATTCTTTCAATTATAACTCTACCATACACTTTACCAGGTACACTCAACAGACTTATCCCCCTATAATTTTTGCACTCTCTTTTATCCCCTTTGCCTTTATACAAAGGAACTATGCATGCTCTCTGCCAATCCCTAGGTACCTTACCCTCTTCCATACATTTATTAAATAATTGCACCAACCACTCCAAAACTATATCCCCACCTGCTTTTAACATTTCTATCTTTATCCCATCAATCCCGGCTGCCTTACCCCCTTTCATTTTACCTACTGCCTCACGAACTTCCCCCACACTCACAACTGGCTCTTCCTCACTCCTACAAGATGTTATTCCTCCTTGCCCTATACACGAAATCACAGCTTCCCTATCTTCATCAACATTTAACAATTCCTCAAAATATTCCTTCCATCTTCCCAATACCTCTAACTCTCCATTTAATAACTCTCCTCTCCTATTTTTAACTGACAAATCCATTTGTTCTCTAGGCTTTCTTAACTTGTTAATCTCACTCCAAAACTTTTTCTTATTTTCAACAAAATTTGTTGATAACATCTCACCCACTCTCTCATTTGCTCTCTTTTTACATTGCTTCACCACTCTCTTAACTTCTCTCTTTTTCTCCATATACTCTTCCCTCCTTGCATCACTTCTACTTTGTAAAAACTTCTCATATGCTAACTTTTTCTCCCTTACTACTCTCTTTACATCATCATTCCACCAATCGCTCCTCTTCCCTCCTGCACCCACTTTCCTGTAACCACAAACTTCTGCTGAACACTCTAACACTACATTTTTAAACCTACCCCATACCTCTTCGACCCCATTGCCTATGCTCTCATTAGCCCATCTATCCTCCAATAGCTGTTTATATCTTACCCTAACTGCCTTCTCTTTTAGTTTATAAACCTTCACCTCTCTCTTCCCTGATGCTTCTATTCTCCTTGTATCCCATCTACCTTTTACTCTCAGTATAGCTACAACTAGAAAGTGATCTGATATATCTGTGGCCCCTCTATAAACATGTACATCCTGAAGTCTACTCAACAGTCTTTTATCTACCAATACATAATCCAACAAACTACTGTCATTTCGCCCTACATCATATCGTGTATACTTATTTATCCTCTTTTTCTTAAAATATGTATTACCTATAACTAAACCCCTTTCTATACAAAGTTCAATCAAAGGGCTCCCATTATCATTTACACCTGGCACCCCAAACTTACCTACCACACCCTCTCTAAAAGTTTCTCCTACTTTAGCATTCAAGTCCCCTACCACAATTACTCTCTCACTTGGTTCAAAGGCTCCTATACATTCACTTAACATCTCCCAAAATCTCTCTCTCTCCTCTGCATTCCTCTCTTCTCCAGGTGCATACACGCTTATTATGACCCACTTCTCGCATCCAACCTTTACTTTAATCCACATAATTCTTGAATTTACACATTCATATTCTCTTTTCTCCTTCCATAACTGATCATTTAACATTACTGCTACCCCTTCCTTTGCTCTAACTCTCTCAGATACTCCAGATTTAATCCCATTTATTTCCCCCCACTGAAACTCTCCTACCCCCTTCAGCTTTGTTTCGCTTAGGGCCAGGACATCCAACTTCTTTTCATTCATAACATCAGCAATCATCTGTTTCTTGTCATCCGCACTACATCCACGCACATTTAAGCAACCCAGTTTTATAAAGTTTTTCTTCTTCTCTTTTTTAGTAATTGTATACAGGAGAAGGGGTTACTAGCCCATTGCTCCCGGCATTTTAGTCGCCTCATACGACATATATATATATATATATATATATATATATATATATATATATATATATATATATATATATATATAATGGGGGTAGAAATCTTTAGCAAAATTACTTTCACACTTCTCAGTGCGTTATCAGGGGCTGTGCATTGTTACAAGAGAACATCCATAGCATGAAGAGAGGTCTCAGAGTTGCGTAGGTGTCACTGGCCACGGTTACCCTTAGACTGGGTTAGTGGTCTGTGCCAACCCCACCCTACCATCTTTCCCCCACTACCCGTATGGGACGGAGGGTCTCTGAGAAGTATATTAGGAAATTATAAGATATACAAAGCCAGCCCCAAGCTTTTCCTAATCGTTTATAACAGGTCATATAGTTTGAGAAAATAAGTTTCTCGTTAGATACTGTAGACATGGATGGCTATTATTCTGTGCGACCTTTTCAAATAATGATAGGAAAAAATAGAATGTGTTCTTTGTCCGTTTAAATGTCCTGCTCTGGGGTGTTCAGCTTTCTAATCTGGAAGAGTGAGAAGCTGTAGAATAAAATTGGAATTTCACATTCTGTCGAAAGTGAGGAGTGGCTTTCATGACGTACGAAAAGGTACAGACCAATAATTGCTGGAAATAAGATGTCAACAATTTGAGAAGCACTTTAGTGGCAGTATTGGTCAGTGATAATTAGTTTGCTCTGTATTCAACATTCTGCTGCTCATATTGTCATTACATATTGTAATATATTGTAATACATTCTTTTTAGGATTTGTTAAATAAGATTTGTCACAAACCTGAACAAGTGTTTCTTGATGCAGGTCTTCATTATATCATTTCCGGTCCATCCCTTTTATAATTAAAATACGGTAAAGGTCCGTTGAAAAGGACTAATAACGGAAGGGGGTGTCCGCAAATAGCATTATATTTAGAATTTCCAATTAGTGTAAGTAGTCCATTTAATCAATCGAATTCTGGACACAGACAAATGTACAATAAAATAAATTTAGTACCCTCCATATTTGGACTAACGGGCATACCTTGAATAAACTAAAATACAAAATGGTATTATCCGTAAATGAACCTTCAACCAAATAGTCTTAAATTACAACATTGTACAAATACATTGAAGTACAGCACAATTTGTTTTACCTCTCTGGTAGAGCGTTAAAAACAGAAGTATCATCCAGTACATTAATCCTAAGTGTCCCAGAATAACTCTGTATAAATCATGGGAACTTTAAATGTTAGCAGTAGCATTGTAGATTTTGTCGAAGACACATAGGTATAAGGTGAAGGAGATGTTGTTATTTCGGCAAATGTAGATGACTGAGGAGTCATAGAAATTTGAGGATTTCTGGTCGATTGTTTGGGACACGTAGAACAAGAAACAACATAAATTGTTTGGCACCTTGATGCTCAACAGAGCTAACATGACCACCTGCACAGCGCAGTGTAGCATACAATGTACGTAATGTCGATTAAACATTTATGTATTGGGTCATTTTCATATACTTACTAGAAGTAACTGAGATTAGACACCTTTTACTCTGATTTTACATAAATAGAACTTCTATAAATTACTTTGCTGAAGTGCCGCCCTCCAGTGGCTTTATTAGTACAGTACATGGACATAACCTGAGGACTGTAAAAATACACACAGAAGTCAGAGAAAGACGATCTAATCAGTCAAAGAATGTTGAGGAACGTGATGCCCACGTTAGGCTGACATCTGTATTATACTTCATAGCATATTGTGTAAGCTTTCTATTTCTTCTACGAATATTAGATTGTTTATTTTGCAATGTTATTCTCCTCACATACCTGGGTTGTTGGAGCGTCATCCAACAGATTCCTTTATAATTCAAGTCTCTCAAGAAAATGACACAAAAAGGGGACTATAAGAGTTCACACAAAAAACACATTAGGAAATTGAGACTTATTACTTCGTTTTGATCCGAGTAGGATCATTAACTAGTCATTCTACTTAATGGTTCATGTAGTACCGAAACATCAGCAAAAGTTTCAGTCTTTCAGTTGCGGGTTTTCAGTTCATTCAAGTTTCTGATTCTTGGCACCAACACTTGCTTAAAAACCATTGTTAACAAAACTGTTCGTGGTGCATCAACAAAAGTATTAAAAAAAACAGAAAATACAGTGGAAATCTAAAATCTTCTCATTGTCTAGGAACAAGGAAAGTGAACATGCACAGGGCGAACGACCTTACAAAGTGACCACTAAGGGAAGTAGGTCCATCTTGCTGAATGCTCGGCCAGATCCAATAAACTTTTGAAGTAGTTGATTTGGTCTGCTTCACTGATATAAGAATCGGACACTCACTAATTAAACGTACACGTTGAACCGGCCAGATATTTTATCAATTTCAACCTTCATTATATCCTTAAAAACTCACACCTTTTTTTTCAACTCAAATTAAGATGTAATAAACAACTGTCAATTAAAAAACAAAAGGTTTGATGAGGAACCTATGGCAGTATATAAACAGTTTAACCCCCTACCATCTCGGATAATCTAAGCATCTAAGAGAACGATTTGGAGGTCATACGTGCCACTTGTAACCCATTTAATTTGATTTAAAACACGATATTGCCTTGGGGAGGGGGAAGAATGCATCTACTGTTAAAGCTCCTGGGCTTAATAAAGGAGCTCAGTTGGGCTAGAGTTGGTGTCAAAGATGGAATGTAATACAGTAAATAATACCTTAGAATCCTTCTTATTAGAGGCCTGGGTTAACCGAGAGATATATCATAATCTGCACTTAGAAAATCCTAGAAGGAATGGTCCCGAATCTGCACGCAGAAATCACTCCCTACGAAAGTAAAACACTGGGCAAGCGATGCAAAATTCCCCCAATTAAAAGTAGGGGCGCCATTGGTACAGTAAGAGAAAACACCATAAGTGTCCGGGGTCCAAAACTGTTCAGCAGCCTCCCACCAAGCATAAGGGGAATTACCAATAACCCCCCTGGCTTCCTTCAAGAGAGAGTTGGACAGATACCTAAAGTCTGTACCAGATCAGTCGGCCTGTGGTTCGTACGTTGGACTGCATGCGGCCAGCAGTAACAGCCTGGTTGATCAGGCCTTGATCCACCGGGAGCCCTAGTCGTGGACCGGCCCGAGGGTACCTTGATCCCCGAAATGACCTCCAGGTAGACTCCAGGTATGTGGGAAACCTACGTATTCATCACATTCCTTACCAATATACATTCCTTCCCAATATATATTCCTTATCAATATACATACCTTGCCCATATACCTTCCTTATCCATAAACATTCCTTACGAATATGAATGTATCACCAATATAGATTCCTTACCAATATTCACTCGTAAACAATATACATTCCTTACCAATATACATTCCTTCCCAATATATATTCCTTATCAATATACATACCTTGCCCATATACCTTCCTTATCCATAAACATTCCTTACGAATATGAATGTATCACCAATATAGATTCCTTACCAATATTCACTCGTAACCAATATACATTCCTTACCAATATACGTTCCTTACCAATAAAAACTCCTTTCCAATATACATTCCTTCCACATTCATAGGAATTAATTCACATCCGTATACGTTTTTATTAGAAAATAAATATTTTCAAGTCATGTCTTTTAATTAAAAAGCAATACTTACTGTTAGTGTAACAACATTTGCAGGACCCAGATGAACAGCATCCAATAGCAATTTTACCAGTCGGGCAGCTACTTCTACACTCACCAGCATAGTTTTTATATAAGCATTCCGAGTCATGTAGTCCACAAACTGTAAATGAGATATTAACAGAATTACATTTGCATAAAAAACGTGAATTTCATAACAGGTATCCGCTCAAGCGTTTCCACTAAAGATACTCCTAGACATTTTACACTCGCATCATAGTTAATCTGCTGGAAGGTGATATAAGGGAAGAACCTTGAGTTTTCCTTGAGGTACGTTTATTCTCATCTCTGAAGATGAAGGCCCCAACCACAGTTCCAGAGGAGGCACCTCCCTATATATATATATATATATATATATATATATATATATATATATATATATATATATATATATATATATATATATATATATATATATATATATATATATATATATACATTGCTGATGAAGAGAAAGATGTATGCACCAGTTTGGCATCTTTATACTATTTGAAACGCTTCCCCTACGCTCTAAGTTTCCATAGTGAAATACAGACGCAGCATACATTGTAGCAAAGTAAAGAATAACCCTGAGAGAAATATTTTTTGAGGTGGTCAATCACTCAGCCCGTAGAAGTGTTTAACTTCTTAATCTGGATGAGTATGAAGCTTTTGAATACGATTGGAATTTCAGATACTGCTCATATTATAATCCCTACCTCATCTTTATCTATTTGTAACACATTCTTTTAGGAAATGTTAAATGAGATATGTCATGAAGCAGAATAAGAGCTACTTGATGCAGGTTTTTATTATGTAATGTCCCACCACTAGAGCTTTTGGTCATATTACCAAGATCTTCTGGCTTTTGAGGTGGTCAGTCACTCAGTCTGGAGAAGTGTTCAGCTTCTTAATCTGGAAGAGTATGAAGCTGAAGAATAAGATTGGAATTTCAGATACTGTCGAAAGTGAGGCGTGGTTTTCATGACGTAGCAAAAGGTACAGACCAATATTGACTGGAATTAAGATGATAACAATTTGAGACGCACTGGAGTATGACCATTGGTCAGTGATAATTAGTTCGCCATGTATTCCAAGAGTTATATAACATTTTCAACATTCTGCTCCTCATATTGTCACTTCATATTGTAATCCATACCTCATCCTAATCTATTTCTAAGACATTCTTTTTAGGATAGGTTAAATAAGATTTATCACGAAACAGAACAAGTGTTTCTTGATGCGGGTCTTCATTATATCATCTGGCTTTTCGGTCCATCCCTTTTAAAATTAAATTACAGTAAAGATCCGATGAAGGTCACTAATTGGGAAAGGGGGTGTGTGGATATTGCATTATTTTTAGAATTTTCTATTAGTGTAATTATTCCGTTTAATCAATCGAATTCTGGACACAGACAAATGCCCAATAAAATAAATTTAGTAAGCTCCATTGACGGACTAACGGGCATACCATGAATAAACTAAAGTACAAAATGGTATTACCCGTAAATGAACCTTCAACTAATAGGCTTAAATTGCAACATTGCACAATACAATGGAGTACAGCACAGTAATTTGTTTTACCTGTCTGGTAGAGAGAAAAGCTTACAGAAGTACCACACAGTACATTAAACTATGTGTCCCAGAATAAATCAGAAGTCTTGGGAACTTTAAACGTCAGCCGTAGCTTTGTAGATTTTGTCGAAGACAGATAGGTATATGGTGAGGGAGATGTTGTTATTTCGGCAAATGTAGATGGCTGAGGAGACAGAAATTTGAGGATTTCTGGTCGATTGTTTGGGACACGTAGAACAAGAATCAGCTTAAATTGTTTGGGACCTTGATGCTCAACAGAACTATCATGACCACCTACAGTGCGCAGTACAGCATACAGTATTTGCAAAGTCGATTAAACATTTTTATTTTGGGCCATTTTCATATGCTTACCAGAAGTAACTGAGACACCTTTTACGCTAATTAAACATAAATAGAAGTTCTATTAATATTTACTTTGTTGAAGTGTTGCCATCCATTCGTTTTATTAGTACAGTACATGGACATAACCTGAAGACTAAAAATACGCACAGTGACAGTGACAGACGGTCTTCTCAGTCCAAGAATCTAGAGGAAAGTGATGCCCACATTAGACTGGCATCGTCATTATACTTCATAGCATATTGAGTAAGCTTTCTCTTTCTTCTACAAATGTTAGGTTGTTTATGTTACTATTCTCCTCACATACCTGGGTCGTTGGAGCGTCACCCAACAGATTCCTTTATAATTCAAGTTTCTAAAGAAATTGACACAATAGGGGGACTAGAACAGTTCACACACACAAAAAAAAAAACACATTAGGAAATTGAGACTTATTACATCGTTTTGATCCGACTGCGATCATTAACTTGTCATTGTACTTAATAAT
>NW_027195170.1:140000-172500 GCF_038502225.1 Cherax quadricarinatus
AGGGTTGGAGGGAGGGGGTAAAGGAGGTTTTGTGTGCGAGGGGCTTGGACTTCCAGCAGGCATGCGTGAGCGTGTTTGATAGGAGTGAATGGAGACAAATGGTTTTTAATACTTGACGTGCTGTTGGAGTGTGAGCAAAGTAACATTTATGAAGGGATTCAGGGAAACCGGCAGGCCGGACTTGAGTCCTGGAGATGGGAAGTACAGTGCCTGCACTCTGAAGGAGGGGTGTTAATGTTGCAGTTTAAAAACTGTAGTGTAAAGCACCCTTCTGGCAAGACAGTGATGGAGTGAATGATGGTGAAAGTTTTTCTTTTTCGGGCCACCCTGCCTTGGTGGGAATCGGCCAGTGTGATAATAAAAAAAAAATAATATATATATATATATAAATATATATATATATATATGTCGTGCCGAATATGTAAAACTGGTCAATTAGCAAGAACTCATTTAAAATTAAGTCCTTTCTTAAATTTTCTCTTATACGTTTAAAGATATATTTTTTTCATTAATGTTGATGTAAATTTTTTTAATTTTGCACCAAAAGGAACTTAGAAAACTTACCTAACCTTATTATAACAAGAAAATTTTATTTTAGCCTAACCCAACTAAATATATTTTAGATTTGTTTAGATTAATTTAATATTAAACAAACACAGTGAAATATATTTTTTTCGTTAGGTTCAGAATGATTTTGGTGAAATTATTGCATACACAAATTTTCACTTGTCCTATTTGGCAAGATGAACGTTGCTATTTAAGCCAAGATCGCAAGTTCTGCCTATTCGGCACGACATATATATATATATATATATATATATATATATATATATATATATGTATATATATATATATATATATATATATATATATATATATATATATATATATATATATATATATATATATATATATATATATATATATATATACATATGTCGTGCCGAATATGTAAAACTGGTCAATTAGCAAGAACTCATTTATATATATATATATATATATATATATATATATATATATATATATATATATATATATATATGTATATATATATATATATATATATATATATATATATATATATATATATATATTTATTTATTTATACATATACATTGCTGATAAAGAAGTGCAAAACGTATGCTCCAGTTGGGTATCTTTATATTTGAAACGCTTCCCCTACGCTCTAAGATTTCATTGTCAAATACAGACGCAGCAGACATTGAAGCAAAGTAAAGATATAATGCTGAGAGAAATTTTTTTTGAGGTGTTCAATCACTCAGCCTGGAGAACTGTAAAACTTCTTAATGTGGAAGAGTATGAAGCTTTAGAACATGATTGGAATTTCAGATACTGCACATACTGTAACCCCTACCTCATCTAAGTCAATTTATAACACAGTCTTTTTAGAAAAGGTTAAATAAGATTTGTCATGAAGCAGAACAAGTGTTTCTTGTTGCTGGTCTTCATTATATCATGTCACATGGCTTTTGAAGCGGCCAGTCACTCAGCCTGGAGAAGTGTTCAGATTTTTAATCTGGAAGAGTATGAAGATGAAGAACAAGATTGGAATTTCAGATACTGTCGAAAGTGAGGCGTGGTTTTTACGACATAGCAAAAGGTACAGACCAATAATGCCTGGGAATTAGATGTCAACAATTTGAAAAGCACTGGACTGGAACCATTGGTCACTTATAATTAGTTTACTCTGTATTCCAAGAGTTACCTGGAGTTTACCTGGAGAGAGTTTCGGGGGTCAACGCCCCCGCGGCCCGGTCTGTGACCAGGCTGTGACCAGTCTGTGACCAACATTCTGCTGCTCATATTGTCACTTCATACTGTAATCCATACCTCATCCTAATCTATTTCTCACACATTCTTTTTAGGAAAGGTTAAATAAGATTTGTCACAAAGCAGAACAAGTGTTTCTTGATACGGGTTTTCATTATAACATGTCCAACAACTTGAGCTTTTGGTCATAAGACTAAGATCTTCTGGTTTACTGGTCCATCCCTTTTAAAACTAAAATATAGTTATGTCCGATGAAAGTGACTAATGCGAGAAGGTGGTCTCCGAAAAATGCATTACATGTATTTACAATTTACAATTAGTGTAATTAGTCCCTTTAATCAATCGAATTCTTGACACGGACAAATGCCCATAATTTTTTTTTTATCTTCCATCGATGGACTAACTGGCATACAATGAATAAACTAAAGTATAAAATGGTATTACATATAAGTGAATCTGCAACCAAAGAGTCTTAAAGTACAACATTGTACAATACAGTGGAGTACAGCACAGTAATTTGTTTTACCTGTTTGGTAGAGAGTTAAGCTTACAGAAGTACCATTCAGTACATTAAAACAATGTGTCCGAGAATAGCTCTTTATAAGTCATGGAAACTTTAAACGTCAGAAGTAGTGTTGCAGATTTCGTTTTGTCGAAGTAAGATAGGTATATGGTGAGAGAGATGTTGTTCATTCGGCAAATGTAGATGGCTGAGGAGACATAGAAATTTGAGGATTTCTGGTCGATTGTTTGGAACACGTAGAACAAGAAACAGCTTAAATTGTTTGGCACCTTGATGCTCAACACAGCTAATATACCACCTACAGTGAGCAGTTCAGCATACAGCATTCCCAATGTCGATTAAACGTTTATATTTTGGACCTTTTTCACATGCTTACTAGAAGTAACTGAGACACCTCTTACGCTCGTTAAACATAAATTGAACTTCTAAAAATATTTACATTGCTGAAGGGTCGCCATCCATTCGCTTTTTTAGTACAATACATAGACATATCCTGAAGACTGTAAAAATTACACACAGAAGACAGTGAAAGACGATCTAATCAGTTCAAGAATCTAGAGGAAAGAGATGCTCTCTCTTTCTTCTACGAATGTTAGGTTGTATATTTTGCAATAGTATTCTCCTCACATACCTGGGTCGTTGGAGCGTCATCCAACAGATTCCTTTATATTTCAAGTTTCTAAAGAAAATGACAGAATACCGGGACTAGAGGAGGTCACACACAAAACATATTAGGAAATTGAGACTTATTATGTCGTTTTGATCCGACTGGGATCATTAACTAGTCATTCTGCTTAATGGTTCATGTACCACCGAAACATCAACATAAGTTTCAGTCTTTCAGTTGTGGCTTGTCTGTTCATTCAAGTTTCTGATTCTTGGCGCCAACACTTGCTTAAAAGTTATTATTAACAAAACTGTTCGTGGTGCATCAACAAAATTGTTAAAAAAAAAAAACAGAAAATACAGTGGAAAACTCAAGTGTAATAATGGTAAGAACTTGTCTAAAGACAGTCACTCTGGCAGCCGCTGGCCTCATTGTCTTGCAACAAAGAAAGTGAATGTGCACAGGGCAAAAGACCTTACAAAGTAACCACTAAGCGGAGTAGGTCCGTCTTGCTGAATACCCGGCCAAATCGAATAAACGTTCAAAGTCGTGGATTTGGTCTGCTTCACAGACATAAGAATCGGACACTCATTAATTAAACGTTATTGTCCTCATCGCTTTCGGGCCGTGTGGACGTGCTGCGCAGTAACTCCTGATTGAGTTGGCTTTTGCGCAGTTTACCTGTTTTCACTTGGAGACCAAAATGGCGGAACGTACAGGACGGAGGATGAATACTGTGTGCATTGAGCTGGTTCGTGGTACATTAAGTCGCGCTACGATGAACGTCCTTCTCCCTGGCATCATAAGGGATGCATATGGTATTCCCAATGAGGAATTGTATGGCGTCGCTCTGAATGGTTTGACAAGAATCTTCGTCAAATTTGTACGAGCCGGCTTCTACACGAGAATCGTGGAGAATTACCAGGAACAACGTGTGAGTGTGAATTCAGCGGTGGATGTCGTTTTACATGACGTCTCTAAGTACTTCACATGGGTGAAGGTACGAAATGTACCCTTCGAGGCTACGGCGTATGATCTACAGGAGTTTTTCAGCAGTTATGGGACAGTGCATTCTGCAACCATGGGAGTGTGGAGGGATGGTCCACATGAAGGGCTGCCGGAGGGATCTAGCACCCTCAAAATGTCTTTAACAAATCCTATACCATCCTACGTTACGATGACTGGTTATAGGACACAGTTTTTTGTGCACTATGCTGGTGAGAGGAAAACATGTCATTTGTGTAGCTCCTATGAGCACATGCCTCCATTTGTGATTCCGCAGCCGTGCGATTTGGTGCCTAGCTCTGGTGCTTCGGGAGGACGGAGGACTGACCTCTAGAGCGAGCAGGTCGAAAGGGAGGTGGCGGCAGTGGAGACGTGTGTCACTCTCCCAGGGGCGTCGGGGGAGACGCAGGTGACACCTGAGGAGTCTTTTCTTCAGGAAGCTACGACCCAGGATGGTTTACTGGCGGATGTGATCAAGGATTTTTTGGGTGGGGAGGAGCCCTGTGCAGAAAGTATTCTCAGTTTATGTGAGGACGGAGCGCTGGTGGGACAAGAAAACGTGGAGTAAGAAAGGACTGGAGCATTTGGTGGTCATGGAGGAACACCAGGAGGATTTGACTGATAGTGATATGTATGTAAGCGGAAGTTCTAGGAAAATAACTGCTGCGTCAGAGATAGACGGGGTCATCACCCCGGGGCAGAGGCCAGGGAAGAGGTCATGGGCAGGTGTGGTGGAGCCGATGGCTCATAATGGTAGAGGCGAGACTGAGTTGCACAGTGGGAGGGGGAGGGGGGAGGTGAATGCAAAGGAAAAAATGAGTGACAAAGGTACACGTAATGTGAAAGGTGCAGTGAGTAAATCCCAGCGGCATAGGGGAAAGCCGCCCCTTCTGTAACTTTCAGATGTGTCACACTTATTGTTAATGGCCTTAAGACAGAGGTCAAGAAAGTTTGGTTGGTGTGGTTTTTACGGAGGTTTGATGTTGACCTTTGTTTTTTGCAAGAGCATAATCACAGGGCTGGAAGTGAGTTGAGGTTGAAAGGATATCGGATGTATGTTAGCAGTGGTTTGCAATTGAAAGGTGGAGTAGCAGTAGCGATAAAGGAGACCAGCCCCTTGCGTGTCATGGGTTGGGAAGAGGGAGGGTGGGAGGATTGTGAGGGTGGATGGTGTCTGGGGTGACAGTCGGGCTAGTTTCGTAGATGTTTACATGCCAGCAACTAGCAATACCAGGGTAAAAGTAGATTTTGTCAGGGAGGTTTACCTGCTATAACAGTAATAGGAGGTGATTGGAATTGAGTGATACAGAGTAGCGATGTCGAACCGAGAGGAGCGGGTTGTGTGTTGAGTGTTCTGAGGGATGTATTGCAGGATATTGGGGTTGTTGATGTTGTGGGGAGGGGGATACTTAGTGGAGCATACTTTCGTCCGTTCGTCCATAGGGGATATGAGGCGCGATTGGACAGAATCTGTTAAGCAGGGTATAGATGTGGTGAGGGTGAGATCCTTCGATGTGGGGTTTTCTGATCACAGGGCAGTAATTGCAGATCTGATGTGGGATGGAGTAGTGCATATTTATTCTGGGTACTGGAAATTAAATGTAAGGCTTCTTAAGGAGGAGGGGGATGGGCCTTTTTTCAGTGATTGGTGGTTGCATTTTTGGGAGGCTAGGGATAGGGAGATAGATCTGTTAGATTGGTGGGAAATGCAGGCCAAGCCTGAGATAGCGAAATATTTTAAGGTTAGGGGACGAGAAGAGGCGAGGTGGCGTTATGGGTTGCAAAATTATCTGGAGGGACAGTTGCAAGACTGTTGTGATGGGGGAGGTGGTAGGAGGGATGACAGGGACAGTCTTAGGAGTAGAATAGCTGAATTACACAATGATAGGTTTGATGCAGTCAGGGTTAGGGCAGGGTTAGAGGATGTATTGTGGGGTGATAAGCCTTCTGGGTTTGTTTTAAGTAAATTTCGAGACCGTCAGACGGTAACCACCATACTACAATTGGAGACAAGCCCTGGGGTGGGAGGGTACCCAGAGGGCCGGGTCCTGTCCAACACGGAAAGTATGAGTCTCTATGCTGATAGTTGGTTTACGGAGAAATGGAGTAGGAGAGGGGGGAGGGTTCCTGGGAAGGAATTTTTGGAGGGAGGTTCCATAGTGTTTTAAGTGAGCAGGATAGAGTGGGGTTGGAGGGTGGTATAAGTGAGGCTGAGGTGGAAGAGGCAGTTTTAGGGATGAGTACCGGTAAAACACCGGGGATAGACGGTACACCAAATGATTTTTATAGAGCACACTGGAGGTGTATTAGGCAATGCTTTGTTGGGGTATTGAATCATATGTTCACTAGTGGGAAGTTGGCCAAATCACAAAGTACGGATGTCATAGTTTTGGTGGCAAAGCAGAGGGGGGGGAAGAGATTTGAGTGCTTATCGAGCAATATCTCTGATGTGCGCAGATTACAAGGTTTTCGCGAAAATCTTAGGAAATAGACTGAAGAAGGTCATGGGGTCGGTGATACATGGGGGACAGTTTGGAATTCCGGGGAGGAGCATGCGGGTAGGTCATGGACGGATTAGGGATTTCCTCGAGGGTAGTAGTAAGGGCGGTATTCTAGGTCTCGATTGGGAGAGAGCTTATGATTACGTGGAAAGGGATTTTTTGCTTGAGAGTATGGTAAGAATGGGTTTTGGAGGAAGGGTGGTGGGATGCTGTAAAACTGGTCAATTAGCAAGAACTCATTTAAAATTAAGTCCTTTCTAAAATTTTCTCTTATAAGTTTAAAGATATATTTTTTTCATTAATGTTAATGTAAAATTTTTTAATTTTGCACCAAAAGAATCTTTGAAAACTTACCTAACGTTATTATAACAAGAGCAATTAATTTTAGCCTAACCTATATATATATATATATATATATATATATATATATATATATATATATATATATATATATATATATATATATATATATATATATATATATATATATATATATATATATATATATATATATATATATATATATATATATATATATGTGTGTGTGATGAATGGTTTGAAAAACCGACAAGTTAAAGATTGAGACACTTATGCAGCATATAGGAATCTTTATTCAGGAAACGTTTCGCCACACAGTGGCTTCATCAGTCTTTGTATTGGACTGATGAAGCCAATGTGTGGCGAAACGTTGCCTGAATAAAGATTCCTATATGCAGCATAAGTGTCTCAATCTTCATATATATATATATATATATATATATATATATATATATATATATATATATATATATATATATATATATATATATATATATATATATATATATATATATATATATATAAGTCGTGCCGAATAGGCAGAACTTGCGATCTTGGCTTAAATAGCAACGTTCATCTTGCCATATAGGACAAGTGAAAATTTGTGTATGCAATAATTTCGCCAAAATCATCCTGAACCTAATGAAAAATATATATTTCACTGTGTTTGTTTAGTATTAAATTATTGTAAACAAATCTAAAATATATTTAGTTGGGTTAGGCAAAAATATATTTGATCTTGCTATAATAAGTTAGGTAAGTTTTCTAAGGTTCTTTTGGTGCAAAATTAAAAATTTTTACATTAACATTAACGAAAAAACATGTCTTTAAATGTATAAGAGAAAATTTCGAAGAGGACTTATTTTTAAATGAGTTCTTGCTAATTGGCCAGTTTTACATATTCGGCACATTTTTGGCACAATATCGTCTAATCAAGAACACCTACCAGGATTATTATCAACAGGCTGGTGTGTGAATATCTGCTGCTCGTGTTGGAAAGAGCCAGAAGACTCTGCGTTTCGTCTCTTCCTTCAGAATCAAGAAAAGTGTTGTGTATGTGATTTCAGTGAGGGAACATAACGGTCACCATGGGTAGGTGAGGTCAGTGAGGGAAGGCCTAATGGAGGAGGAGGAGGAGGAGGAGGTTGAGGAGTAAAACTGTCCCCCCCCTTCCCCAAACAGGCGCGCGTACACCATGTGCTCGTGTTACAATAATGGAGTGTTTGTTCATCGTGTGTATAGTGTATATAGTGTGTAGTGCGTAGTATGAGCATGGTATGCACATAGCACGTGTAGTGTATAGCGGCGTGTTGTTTATAGTGGGGGCTGTGCACAAAGCATAGTGGTGAATAATAACAGGTGCACAGAGAATAGTGGCATATAGTAACAGGTGCACAGAGCATTGTGGTGTATAGTGACTTGTCCTGGGAGGTAGTGAGTGCCCTACTCCGCCTCATCACACATCTTCCACTCCTCCCTCTCCTCCACCCCCCACCACAAGGAGGGGAGACCCCTCTCCTCCCCCTATATATATATATATATATATATATATATATATATATATATATATATATATATATATATATATATATTTTTTTATTATTTTATTATCACACCGGCCGATTCCCACCAAGGCAGGGTGGCCCGAAAAAGAAAAACTTTCACCATCATTCACTCCATCACTGTCTTGCCAGAAGGGTGCTTTACACTACAGTTTTTAAACTGCAACATTAACACCCCTCCTTCAGAGTGCAGGCACTGTACTTCCCATCTCCAGGACTCAAGTCCGGCCTGCCGGTTTCCCTGAATCCCTTCATAAATGTTACTTTGCTCACACTCCAACAGCACGTCAAGTATTAAAAACCATTTGTCTCCATTCACTCCTATCAAACACGCTCACGCATGCCTGCTGGAAGTCCAAGCCCCTCGCACACAAAACCTCCTTTACCCCCTCCCTCCAACCCTTCCTAGGCCGACCCCTACCCCGCCTTCCTTCCACTACAGACTGATACACTCTTGAAGTCATTCTGTTTCGCTCCATTCTCTCTACATGTCCGAACCACCTCAACAACCCTTCCTCAGCCCTCTGGACAACAGTTTTGGTAATCCCGCACCTCCTCCTAACTTCCAAACTACGAATTCTCTGCATTATATTCACACCACACATTGCCCTCAGACATGACATCTCCACTGCCTCCAGCCTTCTCCTCGCTGCAACATTCATCACCCACGCTTCACACCCATATAAGAGCGTTGGTAAAACTATACTCTCATACATTCCCCTCTTTGCCTCCAAGGACAAAGTTCTTTGTCTCCACAGACTCCTAAGTGCACCACTCACTCTTTTTCCCTCATCAATTCTATGATTCACCTCATCTTTCATAGACCCATCTGCTGACACGTCCACTCCCAAATATCTGAATACGTTCACCTCCTCCATACTCTCTCCCTCCAATCTGATATTCAATCTTTCATCACCTAATCTTTTTGTTATCCTCATAACCTTACTCTTTCCTGTATTCACCTATATATATATATATATATATATATATATATATATATATATATATATATATATATATATATATATAAAATATAGGGAGGTACCACCTCTAGAACTGTAATGGGGACCCTCATCCTCAGAGAAAAGAATAAACTTGCTTCAGGGAAAACTCAAGATTCTCCCTGAAGCTGTTTAAGAATTTTCTCCTACCACCCCCTATATTATGTATATATATTTTATTTAAAGACAAAATACATTGACGAAACATTCACAAAAATATGATACAAAGTAAAGCAACATAGGTAACTCAGAGCTACATCTCGAATACTTCGTCCAGCTCCCCTGCGGTGGGCCGTGTGCCCAGAATGCTGCAGGCATTTCCTCTCTGGATCGCAACACTGAGTCTCTGAAAGAGGAAGCTGGTCGCCCTGTGGTCCTTGGTTTCTATGATGAGCTTTTCACCCAGCTCTTTGAGGAGCTTTAGAGCACACTTGCCCCATGCTCCAAGGGTCTCCGACCCTATTGGAATGAAGTTATAGCAAGGGGGAAGGTCTTCATATTTTCGGATCTTCTGGGTCTCCCTGTGGCTGGCAGCTCCACCCCCTTCCACTACAGAGTATGGCAAGTAGGTGTCCGCCAATGTGGCAACACAGGTGTAATCCCAGGCAATCTGCTTTCCATCCTTCCAGGGTAGCATAGTGGCTCCATCAGGACGCTTTTGACTTCCATCAGACCTCTGTACTTGGGGTTCCCGTTGAGCTGGGCAACGGGCTGTGGCGAGGCTTCTCTTTATTATGTCATTGATCTCCTCATGTCTGGCATACTTCCCTTCTGCTGTGTGACACACGAGACCATGGAGTCCGAATTGATCAGCTGTCGCCCTGCCGCAAATACACCTATGTTCGGTGAGGATGGGGGCGGCTAGGCGAAGAGCAACACCAATCCGAATGGCCTGTGGGTCGAGACGGGTGCCCAGGGAGGAATTGGGAACAGCTAACAGGAAATCTCCTGAGTGTGGATTTTTTCCATGATCGGTTTGTCCCAGTGGAACTGTTTGTGCTGTTTGGGAGGAGCTGGTCTACTGGAGGAGTCTGTAAGGGTGTCCCACCGAATTGCTGCTTCAGTAAACCTGGGGTCTTGAGCTCCTACCAAGTCTCTCAAGCGTTTGGGCACTATCTTCTTGACTAATGCACTGGAAGCCAAACACAAAGACAGAAAAGCAGGTAAAGCAACATGCGTTGCTTTACGCACCCCTATACCTCCCAGTCGCACTGGGAGGGTTGCCTGATCCCATTGCTCATCCTCTAGTGACAGGTTCAGTGCCTTCTTAAAAGTTGATCTCAGGTGTGCGTCATATTCATCGAGTGTTGGGTTGTCAAAAGAGGGTGCACACCTCAAGAAGTAAGTGAGTCTTGGCATAGTAAGACACCTTGTGAGGAGATACAGAGCATCATGGGCATCAAGATCGCTTATTCTCTCCTCCATTCTCATAAGGTCATTCAATTTGTCCCTGAGGACAGTATCGATGGCCTGGTGACCCAGCGGTGCCCCCAAGAGGGTACTGTTGGACGGAGTTGTAGTTGAGATTTCCGGGAGGATTCTTCGCACAGCATTGATTATTTCCTGGTTCGCTGTGATGATTTCACACTTAGAGGGATTGAGGATGAGTCCCAAGCCTTCTCCCTGTGTTTTCACCAGTTATAGGTCCCCCACGAGGGACTCTTCAGTACCTGCCAGAGTGCCGTCATCCAGGTACCATATATTGAGCTCACTGCGTAGGCTGGAAGTTAGTTCTCTTACTGCCAAGCAGAAGAGAAGTGGAGCAAGTGGGTCACCCTGCTGAACACCCTCTGATGATTGAATTTCATGTTCTCCAAACAAAAGAATTGAGGGTTTGCTGTAGCCGGCTGAAATTAAGGGAAAGAGACTGGAGAACCGAACCCGAACAGCTGGCAAAACAGCATCTCTCCTCACCATATTAAAGGCATTTCTAAAATCAAGTTTGACTATGGCCTTGTCTTCTGGTAGGTCCCTGATGTAGGCCCTTGCCGCATGAGCTGCAGCTTCACTGCCTTGAGAGACCCCAAAGCCCAGTTGGTGTGGCTGGAGTAAAGTGGCAGCTTCTAGGCGAATGTTTCTCACTGCTGCTTTGGCAACGAGACGGCGAAGAGTGTTTCCAACTGCAATGGGTCTGATTCCCCCATCCCTCATCTTCAAAGCACATAGTGAGGCTCCAAAAAAGAAAGGTTTAATTTCTTCTGGGATTCGCCCAGCCAGGCAATTGTTGACGAAAGTTGTTAACTCGGTGAGAAGAATTGATGCAGATTCACCGAGTACTGGATTTACCATCTCTTTGAGGTGCTGAGGTCGAATTCCAGTGTAACCTCCTGCAGATCCTGCTGGAAATGACACGATCGCCTTATAGACTTTCGATTCTGGCAAAATTAATTGTTCAGTGATAGGGTCTTCCTCAGGGTTGTCGTTGATGGCTGTGGTGTCCCTGGTTGGGTGCTTGTCTCTTAGTGCTTGGGCCGTGGTCTCATCCTTGGGGGCTACAGTGTCGTCACTTGTAATTATTCTTATTGCTCCCACTGTGTTGCCTTCCTCAATTTTTTTGCTAACCTGTGCACAAATTTTCTCGTTCTCAGTAGGACTTTTCTTGGGTCTGCCTCTTTGATTCCTGCGATGATGGGGCAGAGGGACACAGTTATCTGTTCTTGGGTAGTTGCGCACTGCCTTGATCAAGGGGAGATGTTGGCAGAATTTTAACGACCTTTTTTTTATGGACCGATTACGTTCATTTTTGGTGTACTATTAGAAGGTTATATCGAGTATGCTGTGCTGAAGTTTCAATCATATCGGCCAAAAAGGAAATGAAATATGCAAAATTTACGAAAAATTGCATTTGGCAGGGCACAGTTTGTCAGTGGTACTCGGACAAGTGGTTTTGACACTTGCTGCTGCTAGAACAACTCTAATTCCATCACTTGTCGATGAGAATTCTAAAATAAACCTTATCTTCTTGCTAAAAAAAAATAAAGTTTCATAACTTTTTTGATATATTGGAAGATGTCGGCCTTGTTGTCCACATAAATCTAAAAATATTTTGGATAGTTCGGAAACACGAACGCTACCCCGTAAAACAATCATTCTCCCATGTTTGTTGTGAGAAATAAAGTCAATTCAATCATAAATAAAGCTGGTGTTCCCCTAAATAGGTAAATAAGTTACTTTCGAGATATAGGCCGCAGCGCGCGGCACCCCCGCTGCCCGGGAACAATTTTTTTCCCCGAAAAATTCGCTTTATTTTACACTTTTTCCGCGGCCTACGAGTGTTTATTACAGTTAACCATTGTAAATCCGTTTTCTCTCATCACTGATGAGAGAGGGCGGACCCTCTCTTCACCTTCAGGGGAAATATCGATAGAAATTTATTCCTTGTGGCGTCATATTATGCTATATATTTTTTTTTGAGGTGTACTTTTTATGTTTATATGCTATTATTATATTGCATTATATCATAATAGATCAATTATGATAGATAAATAAGCCTTATAATTGATATTAGGGTGGGTATGGAATATTTTGTTGGCTGGAGGTGTCGGCCATTTTGTGCACTATTCCCAGGGGTTCTCGATTGGTTCCTTGATCACATTAGCTCCGCCCACTCTGGCATGATCTCAGATGGTGAATTTGTATTATATTAGACATAAAAAGATGTACGAAAACGATAAAAATAACACGGGGAAAAACGTAACAAAAACGTCAACAAAGCTGAGTCAGCGCTTCTTACGCAATATGTTGCGTCAGCGCTGTCACCATGCCTGTTATAAATGGCTGTAATTCCTTTTAGAAACATCGTACAAGGATAATAATTATACCAGCGTGTAGCCAGAAAGTTCAGCTATTTTTTGGTAACAATAACTCAGTTTTCATATATTTTCGATTTTTTTTTTTTGCTCTGCGCGCGGTAACCCTCAATCCTCCCTCAATTGATAACTGACGTGGTTAGCAGTTTGCCTCGTCTTTCAGGAACTGCAAGACAGACATTGCCGAACAAGAGTAGGTTGCGCCGTGCTTGGATGGTGCCTCGGGCTTCTAAGTTGGTGGAACCTCCATTCACCCGCTTAAGAAGGTCTGTGAATTTCCCTGCTGCATATGGGCGAGCTGCTTTAGGGATGTGGGATAGTGTACTGCTAGCAGTGGATTTGAATGCCAACAGAAGGTTATCGCAAGTGACGAGGTTGCCATTGGAATTGTCATCTGCCTGTGGAGGCTGTGGGCTGCTCTCTGCTGGGGGCATATGTGATCCCGCACACCTATTGTGTGCACGAATGCGACCATCCCTGTTGCGTGCTCGAAACTCTCCACACACCTGACATGTGCCTCTTCTTTCACTGTTGGGTGCATTGTTTCCCTGGCTTTGTGGCTGGCTGCCTTCATCGTCTGCCATACCTCAAACTGTGTGATAAGCACAAGCTGAAGGGAAAATGGCGCATGGCACATTCCGCATGTGGTTCATGGTGGTGGTGGGGGGGGGGGAGGAGAGGGGTGTTCAGTCCTTGTGGTGGGCGGTGGAAGATGTGTGCTGAGGCGGAGTAGGGCACTCACTCCCTCCCAGGACAAGTCACTATACACCACGATGCTCAGTGCACATGTTACTATACACCACTATGCTCAGTGCACTGCCCCCACTATCAACGACACATCGCTATACACTTCACATGCTATGCGCATACCATGCACATACTATGCACTGTACACTATAGACTATATACACTATACACACGGTGAACAAACACACCATTGTTGTAACATGAGCACACGGTGTATGCGCGCCTGTCTGGGGAAGGGGGGGGACAGTTTTACCCCTCAACCTCCGCCTCCTCCCCGTCCATTAGGTCTCCCCTCACCGACCTCTCCTACCCATAGGTGACCGTTATGTTCCCTCACTGAATTCACATACACAGAACTTTTCTTGATTCTGACGGAATAGACGAAATGCGGAGTCTTCCATATATATATACATATATATAGAAGAGTGGTTGTTTTGCATATATATATATATATATATATATATATATATATATATATATATATATATATATATATATATATATATATATATATATATATATATATATATATATATATATATATATATATATATATATATATATATATTGCTGATAAAGAAGAGCAATACGTATGCTCCAGTTCGGTATCTTTATATTTGAAATGCTTCCCTTACGCTTCAAGTTTTCATAGTTAAATACAGACGCAGCAGACATTGTAGCATAGTAAAGATATAAACGTGAGGGAAATTTTTTTGAGGTGTTTAATCACTCAGCCTGGAGAACTGTAAAACTTCTTAATGTGGAAGAGTTTGAAGCTTTAGAACATGATTGGAATTTCAATTACTTCTCATATTCTAATCCCTACCTCATCTTAATCTATTTATAACACATTCTTTTTAGGAAAGGTTAAATAAGGTTTGTCATGAAGCAGAACAAGTGTTTCTTGATGCTGGTCTTCATTATATCATGTCCCACCACTTGAGCTTTTAGTAATATGACTAAGATCTTCTGACTTTTGATGTGGCCAGTCACTCAGCCTGGAGAAGTGTTCAGCTTTTTAATCAGGAAGAGTATGAAGCAGAAGAATAAGATTGTAATTTCACTGTCGAAAGTCAAGCGTGTCTTTCATAACGTAGCAATAATGACTGTAAAAATAATGTAAACAATTTGAGAAGCACTTGAGTGGGACCATTGGTCAGTGATAATTAGTTCGCTCTCTATCTCAAGAGTTATGTAACATTTTAAACATTCTGCTGCTCGTATTGTCACTTCACTCTGTAAACCATACCTCATCCTAATCTATTTCTGAAGCATTCGTTTTAGAATAGGTTAAATAAGATTTGTCATGAAGCAGAACAAGTGTTTCTTGATGCGGGTCTTCATTATATCATGTCCCACCACTTGAGCTTTTAGTCATAAGACTAAGATCTTCAGATCTTCGGTCCATCCCTTTTAAAATTAAAATACAGTAAAGATCCGATGAAAGGGACTAATGAGGGAAGGGAGTCTCCAGAAATTGCATTATATTTAGAATTTTCATTTAGTGTAATTATTTCATTCAATCAATCGAATTCTTGACACGGACACATGCAAAATAAAATAAATTTAGTACGCTCCATTGAAGGACTAACGGGCATACCAAGAATAAACTGAAGTACAAAATGGTGTTCTCCGTAAATGAACCTGCAACCAAATGGTCTTAAAGTAAAACATTGTACAATACAATTGAGTACAGCACAGTAATTTGTTTTACCTGTTTGGTAGAGAGATAAGCTTACAGAAGTACCATAAGAAGTACCCTAGAAGTTCCAGAATAATTAATTATATGTCTTGGGAGCTTTAAACGTCATCGGTAGCGTTGTAGATTTTGTCCAAGACAGATAGGTATATGGTGAGGGAGATGTTATTTCGGCAAATGTAAATGGCTGAGGAGACATAGAAATCTGAGGATTTCCGGTCGATTGTTTGGACATGTAGAACAAGAAACAGGTTAATTTGTTTGGGACCTTGATGCTCAACATGACCACCTACAGTGCGCAGTTCAGCATACAGTTTTTGCAAGGTCTATTATTTTGGGCAATTTTCCTATGCTTACTAGAAGTAACTGAGGCACCTTTTAAGCTAATTAAACATAAATAGAACTACTGAAAATATTTACTTTGTTGAAGTGTTTCCATCCAGTGGCTTTATTAGTGCAATACATGGACATAACCTGAAGACTGTAAAAATACACATAGAAGACAATGAAAAACGATCTAATCAGTCCAAGAATCTAGAGTAAAGTGATGACCACATTAGACTGACATTAGCATTATACTTCATATCATAATGTGTAAGTAAGCCTTCTCTTTCTTGTACGAATGTTAGGTTGTTTATTTTGCAATAGTATTCCCCTCACATACCTGGGTCGTTGGAGAGTCATCCAACAGATTCCATTATATTTCAAATTTCTAAAGAAAATGACGCAATACGGGGACTAGAACAGTTCACACAAAATATACATTAGGAAATTGAGACTTATTACGTCGTTTTGATCCGACTACGTACATTAAATAGTCATCTTACTTAATGGTTCTTATTGGACCGAACATCAACATAAGTTTCAGATTTTCAGTGGCGGGTTGTCTGTTCCTTAAAGTTTCTGCTTCTTTGCACCAACACATGCTATAAAGCCATTGTTAACAACAAGGTTCATGGTGTATCAACAAAATTATTAAAAAGAAAACAGGAAATACAGTGGAAAACTGAGAACGTGTGCAGAGACAGTGACTCGGGCAGCCACTGGCCTCATTGTCTAGCAACAAGGAAAGTGAATGTGCACATTGAGAACGACTTTAGAAAGTGACCACTAAGCGGAGTAGGTCCATCTTGCTGAATGCTCGCCGAAATCGAATAAACGTTCAAAGTACTTGATTTGGTCTGCTTCATAGACATAAGGGGACACTCATTAATTAAACGTACACGTTGAGCCACCCTGATATTTTATGAATTTCATTGTCCTCATCGCTCTGGGGCCGTGTGGACCTCCTTCGCAAACGCTCTTCAATTCCCTGACTACAGTGGTGTGAGGTGGTGCTTGTCGCGCCTCTGCCGTCAGACCAGGAGAACTACCATTAGTCAACATGGCGTTCAGTCATAGACGCAGGATCAACACTGTCGGCGTTGAACTTCTCAATGGGGCAATAACGCTAGTTTCAGCCCAGGTATTACTACCTAAAATCATCAGAGACACGTATTGCATTCAGGATGGAGAGTTGTACGGGGTAGCATTGAACGGAGCACGTAGATTTTTAGTGAAACTGCTCTCAGCAACGGTTTATGAATCTTTGGTCAACCGTTTTCAGGAGGTAAGTCTTGATGCAACACCAGCTGTTCGTGTGAGGATGATCGATGTATCCAGACATTATACATGGATCAAACTGCGTAATGTCCCCTTTGAGGCTGATGAGACAGACATCAGAAAAGTTTTTGAGGAATACGGAACTGTTCATTAGGCCCAGCATGGTACGTGGGTGACGGGTGCTTATGCAGGTCTGCCGGAGGGCACTTTTAACCTAAAATGACATTGCGACACCCCATACCTTCTTACGTGTACCTAAAGGAATTCACGACACAGGTCATGGTGTCGTACGCCGGGCAAAGACATACATGCCGACTATGTGGGGAATATGATCACATTGCGGCGGCGTGTGGGAAGCGGCAACGAGCTCCTGGCCCAGAGGTGGAGGCATCCACTTCTACACCGGAAGAAGCAGGTGATGCTCAATGACGTGAAGGAGGGCGTGGTCGTCTATGGAGCGAGATAGTGGATGAGGTGCATAAGGCTGCGGGAGAGGGTGAGGCCCTTGACCTGGCCCAGAGACACATCCAGAGGATCGAGATGAGCAAAAAGTACAGGAGGAAGTGTTGGAAATTGAGGAGGAATTAGCTGAGGTTCTGAAGTCCTTGTCACCGCCTGATGACGTGGCTGCACCTGGAAAGGTGGTAGAAGACGAGTTGACGGCTGTGGTGCATCAACAACAGGAGAACTATTCAGACGACGGGAGTGACAGCGTGACTGAGGTGTCACCGAGATTATTGCAACAGTGTACAGTGGAGGTTGAGTTACACTTTGAGGCTTCCCCAGACCAAGCTATGGAGGATGCGATTGTCAAAAGAAAGAGGGCCGCTGCGTCGGATTCAGATGATGTCCTAACGCCAGCGCAGAGGTCTGGGAAGCAAATATGGGCAGAAGGTGAAGGTAGTGGTGGCCACGACATGAAGCACCAAAAGAAGGAAGGGGGGGGAGAGAGGGAAGTGTGCAGGTGACAAGTGGACCCATACGTTCTGATGCTGATGCCCATCAGAAGAGTGTAGAGAGGAGGCAGGGGTGGAAACTTTAATAGGCCTCCGGTGTATGACTGTAAACGTTAATGGTTTGTATAATAGTGTAAAGAGAAAATGGTTTAGAATGTTTCTGAATAAATTTAGAGTGGATGTTGTGTTCCTTCAGGAGCATAATTTTAAGGAGTGTAGGGTGTTGGAGGTGGCGGGGTTTCAGGTGGTAACCCTGCCTGTTTTAAAGGAGAGGTGTGTATATTAATTAGGGAGGCGAGCCCGTTTGTTTTGCAGAGAAGTGAGGGGGGTAGGGGGAAGGGTGTTGTGCATAGATGGTTGGTGGATGGGCAAACGTGTGGCCTTTATTAGCGTATATGCGCCTGCAGAGAATAACGTTCAGGTGAAGCAGGAGTTTGTGTGTGAGGACATTGTGTTTTTTTTCCGTGCATTACCGGAGGTGGCAATAGTAGGAGGTGATTGGAACTGCATTATTAGGAGGGCTGATGTGGAACCGAAAGGGGCAGGCTATGTCTCGGTGACCCTAAAAGATTTAATGAGGGATATTAGGTTATGGGACGTGTTCGAGGGGAAGGGGCTCGTGGGAGACAGAGCATACGTTTGTTAGGAGAGGGTATGCAGGGAGGTTAGATAGAGTGTATCTTTTCACGGGGTTGTAGTGCGATCTTTCTAAACTGTTGAAGTAACATGGTCGGATCATAGAGCAGTGTTGGTGGAGGTTGGGTGGGAGGCGCTTGCAGAAACATACAGGAGTTACTGGAAATTAAATATAAGCGCATTGAGTGATGAGGAGGGTTTAGAGGGATTTTCTGTCCTATGGAAGGAGCTTAGCGAGGAGGCACAGGGAGTGGAAGATGTCGTGCAATGGTGGGATTGTGTAGCCAAGGAAAGGAGTAGGAAATATTATGTGGGGGTGGGCAAATGGATAAATGATTTAAAATATGGACTTTCAAATTATTTAGAGGACAGGTTAAGGGGTTGTTATGGGCAGGGGTCTGTGAGGGGCAACTATCCTATGGATGAAATTGTCGAGGTCAAGGGGGAGACTGAGGGAGTTACAAAATGAGAGGTTTCAAGCGGTAAGGGTGCAGGCAGGGGTAGAGGAGGTGCTTTGGGGAGACAAGCCATCGGCGTGTGTGTTGCGATGTCAAAAACAAAGACAGCAGGTTACAGCTATTCCGAGGTTAGAGGTACATGAGATGGCAGGAGGTTATAGGGTGGGTCAGGAGATATGAACTACGAAAGGAATGTGTGCGTATGCGGATAAATAGTATGAAGGGTATTGGACAAGTGGGAGGGTGGGGAATGTGGCTTTAGAGAAGGTGTGTGAGTATGTGACGTGTAATTTAGGGAATAGTGATAGGAAGGCTTTAGGGGGTGCAATAACGGAAGAGGAAATAGAGTTAGCTTTAAGGAAAATGATGAAGGACAGAGCACCGGGAATAGATGGTCTCCCGGCAGAATTTTATCTCCAACATTGGGAGGTGATAAGGGGTTTCATGGGTAGGTTATTAAATCAGATGAAGGAGAAGGGTGTGATGGGGGACAAGCAAGCAACGGCAGTTGTAGTGTTGGTACAGAAGGGTAAGGGACAGCACACCCTCAAGGAGTAGCGTGCCATATCTCTGTTATGTGCTGATTATAAGTTGTTCACTAAAGTCTTGGGTAATCGGTTTAAATGTGTGGTAGGGAGAGTGGTTTCGAAAACGCAGTATGGTTTGCCTGGAAGGTCGATGATTGAAGGTCATGGAATACTGAGAAGTTTTGTGGAGTCAAAAGGGGAGGAGGGAGGGCGGCGTTGCTGGCATTAGACTGGCAGGGGGCCTATGACAGGATGGAAAGGGAAGCATTGGGAGCTATACTTGGGAGGCAGGGTTATGGGGAAGAAATAGTTAATTGGGTAACCACGTTGTACAATGGAGCTAAGATGAGGGTACAGATTAATGGATGCTTGGGGGAGGAGATTGTAATGGGTAGGGGACTTAGGCAGGGGTGTCCCATGTCACAAATGTTGTTTGCGTGCATTCAGGACCCCTTCTATAGAATTGTTGAACGTTGTGTATGTAACACGAGTGGGGGTGTGGGGGAGGTCGGGAAAGTGTGGCCTGGAATAATAGGATATGTAGATGATACAACAGTCCTGGTTCGAGAGTTGGGGGTTTTGGGTGATGTGCAACTGTTCGGAAATGCAACAGGGATGCAGGTAAATAGTGAGAAGTCAATGATCATGGGGTTGGGTGATTGACTGGAGGGGGGGGGGAGATGTAACGTTGTGAGGAAACAAACGGTGTCTTTAAAAATTTGTGGAATCATCTATAAGGATGACTTGGACGCTGCTCAAGAGGAAAATTCAAATAGACTGATGGATAGGATTCTGGGGCGTCTGGGTGCATTGCGACCTCATCATCTGACTCTCGTGCAACGAGTGATTGTAATAAATGTATTATTGTATAGTAAGCTTTCGCACGTAGCAGCCGTGTACCCAATAACAGGGACGGCGATTGTGGGAATTCTGAGACGGGTGTTTAACTTTTGGTGGGGTTCAAGGTGCGATTGGCTGTGGAGAGAGGTTGTAATGTTACCTGTGCGCCAGGATGGGCTGAGGTTGATGAATCTGAGAAGGAGAATTAAATGTGTGTTTCTTAAATGGGAGGTTTTGCGTGAAGGAGTGTGGGGGAGGGGGGGGGTGGCAGCTGGAGAAAGTACAGGATAGGTTGGGTAAGTTGTATGGTGGTGTGGAGTTGAGGGAATGTGAAACTGTTTTAAGGGCTTTGATGTTGGTTAGAGAACCCAGGAAAATTCGAATAGGGGTTTTGTGTAAGTTGCTTGCAGAAAGGATTGTTGTACCAGTTGAGGGATTGTTCCCCATGTACTCATGGAAGAGTATTTGGTATAGGTTTAGCAAGTTGAAGTTAAAGCCTAGGGTGAGGGAGGTAACGTATCGTTTTCTGCATGGCATACTACTGTCGGGGGAGGTAGAACCAGAAGGGTAATTGTGGGCGGGAGGTGCGGATTCTGTGGGGAGGATGAGAGGGCGTTCCATGCAGTATACTTTTGTGAGGGACTGGAGGGTGTTAGGCATTGGTTACGTAGGGCTGTGCAGGGGGTGGGGGGCCGAGGGATGTCGGTTCTGCGTGCACTAAGCCTAGATGTGGGAGGGTTCGACGAGAGTGTCACAAGAGCTTTGGATTATATAATGGTGGATTATATACATATATCGTGGGTGATGAGGGGGAGGGGGGATTGTGAGGTGCGGAGGCGGGTACTAGCGGTAACGGTTTATCATACGATGTGTCGTAATAGAGAACTGTATGGGAGGAGGTGGGCGAATGATTTTTCAGAAGGTTATAGAATGTTAACGTTAGGGTTTCTCATGACTTGGGCTGAGTGAGTAAGGGGTGGGGGTTTGGGGATTACATATGAGAAGAGGGAATTCAGGGGGACACAGCGGGGTCGCCTCCTGGGGAGGGGTGAGAGTGAGGTGTATGTGGGTATAGAAGGTGTAGATGTGTGGAATAAGTGTATGTAGCATGCAAGTGGGCACAGAAAGCAAAGGTGATGATATCAATTAATTACATAGTAACGTATGGAGAATTCTGTGTTTGATGTGTTAGGGTCGTCAATGCCTTCTTAATGTATTAAGTGTGAATGGTGTTAAGATTATAGGTGTAAGAACTTGCAGAGCTTTTGAGTTTATGTAGATTGTACGTTTATAGCCTTTATTGGGCATGTTTCATGTGCGATAATCGTATCGCAATTAGAGGTTTTTAAATTGTTTTGTTGTTTGTGTTTTGTGTTGGAGTTTAGTGAGTGTACTGACTTTATTTTAGTATTATATAATGTGCTCCTCCTGGTGATGAGGGATGGAAGGTTAATGACTTACATAAATTTGTAATGACTAATTAAAGTTTTGTAATGGGGAGAGTATGGTTTAGTCTCTTTACTTTATAAAATGTGCTCATCCGGTGGAAGAGGGTGATTAATATTTATTAAGTATAAGTGGAGGCTTAAGATTTTCATTTTTTTCTCAATGATTAAAGAGGGATTGTAGTGAGGCACGTATGTATGTTTTTAGGTAATTTTTCTTGTATAGGGGGTTAGTTTTGGGAAGACCATGTACTTGTTTTAATGAGATAAGGATGCAGGTCATTCCTCTTATTGACTACTGTGAAGGTTGTGAGCCTTTGCCATATATCACAGTCATATTATGTTAACTATATAAACCTAAAAGGTTTTTATAGTTTATATTGTAAAGTATGTTATATGGAAACATTTGTGAGTGTATATGGGTAACCTCTTTTATATCAGTTACAATATGATGTTATATTTTGTTAGTGTATGTTCTGTAGGATTGAGGATCGTACTGTACTCATTTTATATCTTTTTATTTAATATTGAGCTCTAAAGTTTTTAAATAAAATATATAAAAAAAATCAACCGTTATTATGCCCTTAAAAACACACCTTTTTTTTTTAACTCAAATTAAGATGTTGTAAACAAAGAGTAAACAAAAGCTTCGATGAGGAACCTCTGGCCGTATATAAACAGTTCAACCCCCTACTGCCTAGGATAATCTAAGCATCTAAGAAAACGATTTGGAGGTAATACTTATTGTGATACATTCCATCATACGAACCACTAAAAACAGATGTTTATTGCAACTTAATTTGAGTTAAAAGACGATGTTGGCTTGGGGAAAGGGAAGAATACATGTACTGTTTAAGTTCCTGGGCTGAGTGAAGGAGCTCAGTTGGGTTAGAGTTGGTGTCAAAGACGGAATGTAATAGTAAATAATACATTAGAATCCATCTCATTGGAGGACTGGATTAGACTAGACGTGAGGCCATGGGATTGTCAAATTACCGACCGAGTTAAGTGAACCTCATCGTCCTTCTGTTTAATCTCACATCTTCGTCTTTTAAATTCATAGAATAATATTATACTCCATAATTTCATGATTATACATTCAGGAAGCACCAGCAGTTTGATGGAACAAGCTTTCATTCTTTAGTACTTATTGATAAATGTTAATGACTAACGAAGTTATGATGAAAATAACAGTATGTGGGAACCCTACTAATTAATCACATTCATTAACAATATAAATTCCTTACCAATACACATTCCTTACCAATATACATTCCTTACCAATATACATTCCTTACCAATATACATTCCTTACCAATATACATTCTTTACCAATATACATTCCTTACTCAAATGCCTTCCTTACCCATATACATTACTTACCAATATAAATTCCTTACCAATATACGTTCCTTACAAATATACATCCCTTGCCAATATACATTCCTTACCAATATACATTCCTTGCCAATATACATTCCATGCCAATATACATTTCTTTCTAATATACATTCCTTCCACATACTTATGAATTCATTCACATCCGTATATGTTTTCACTTGAAAATAAATACGAGAATAAAATTCAGGAGTTTTAATTTTTTTAACCATTTAAATAGTTGTAACAACACATCTAACACAAAAATTCATTATATTTTCAAGTTACATCTTATAATTAAAAAAAATACTTACTATTAGTGTAACAACATTTGCAGGATCCAGATGAACAGCTTCCAATAGCAATTTTTCCAGCCTGGCAGCTACTTCTACACCCACCAGTGTAGTTCTTATATTTGCAATCTGAGTCATGTAGTCCACAAACTGTAAAAAAGCTATTAATAGTGTTACATTTGCATAAAAATGTGAATTTCATTAAGAGGTTCCCGCTCAAGCATTTCCACTAAAGATACTCCTAGACATTTTACACCCGCATCATAATTAATCTGGTGTAAGGTCATATGTAGGGAGAACCTTTTGTTTTCACTGAGGTACGTAACGTTTTTTCTCTTCTCTGAAGATATACATATATATATATATATATATATATATATATATATATATATATATATATATATATATATATATATATATATATATATATATATATATATATATATACATATATATATATATATATATATATATATATATATATATATATATATATATATATATATATATATATATATATATATATGTATATATATACATATATATATATATATATATATATATATATATATATATATATATATATATATATATATATATATATATATATATATATATATGTGTGTGTGTGTGTGTGTGTGTGACGTGCCGAATAGGCAGAACTTGCCATCTTGGCTTAAATAGCAATGCTCGTCTTGCCATATAGGACAAGTGAAAATTTGCGTAAGCAATAATTTCGCCAAAATCATTCTGAACCTAACAAAAAAAAATATATTTCACTGTGATTGTTTTGTATTAAATTATTGCAAACAAATCTAAAATATATTTAGTTGCGTTAGGCTAAAATAAATTGCGTTTGTTATAATAAGGTTAGGTAAGTTTTCTAAATTCCTTTAGCTGCAAAATTATAAATTTTTACATCAACATTAATGGAAAAAAATGTATTTTTAAACGTATAAGAGTAAATTTTAGACAGAACTTAATTTTAAATGAGTTCTTGCTAATTGACCAGTTTTACATATTCGGCCGTATCCCACCAAGGCAGCGTGCCCCCCCCCCAAAAAAAAGAATTTTCTCTTTTTAAATTTAGAAATTTATTCAAGGGAAGGGGTTACTAGCCCTTTGCCCCCGGCGTTTTAGTCGCCTCCTACAACACGCATGGCTTACAAAGAAAGAATTCTGCTCCACTTCCCAATGGAGATAAGAGGAAATAATCAAGAACAAGAACCAAAAATAAAAATAGCAGAAAACCCAGAGGGGTGTGTATATATATATGCTTGTTTTATATATATATATATATATATATATATATATATATATATATATATATATATATATATATATATATATATATATATATATATATATATTTATATATATATATATATATATATATATATATATATATATATATATATATATATATATATATATATATATATATATATATATATATATATATATATATAAATGTCGTGCCGAATAAGTATAACTGGTCAATTAGCAAGAACTTATTTAAAATTAAGCCCTTTCTAAAATTTTCTCTTATACGTTTAAAGATATATTTTTTTGAATAATGTTAATGAAAAAAATTTTAATTTTGCACCAAAAGGAACTTAGAAAACTTACCTAACCTTATTATAACAAGTGCAATTTATTTTAGCCTAACCCAACTAAATAAACTTTAAATACGTTTACAGTAATTTAATACTAAACAAACGCAATGAAATATATTTTTTTCGTTAGGTTCATAATAATTTTGGAGAAATTATTGAATACACAAATTTTCGCTTGTCTTATATGGCAAGATGTGCGTTGCTATTAAAGCCAAGATCGCAAGTTCTGCCTATTCGGCTTTTCATCTCATCCCCTGCATGCATCAGCCTTACTAGAGATTTGAACAATGCAAGGAATTCGCGAGAGCATGCGAAATATACACAAACACTGATCTCTGGCTGAAGGAGATTCGAACCTACGAACCTTAGGAAAAGGTGCGCAGTGCTTTACCAATCTACCAACACTGGACAATACCTTGGCGTGTAGCATGCGCTACACGATTGATCCAAGGCAGCCAGCTTTCAGGGAGAAGGCTTACAGCTTCTCATCTCATCCCCTGCATGCATCAGCCTTACTAGAGATTTGAACAATGCAAGGAACTCGCGAGAGCATGCGAAATATTCACAAACACTGATCTCTGGCTCAAGGAGACTCGAACCTACGAACCTTAGGACAAGGTTCGCAGTGCTTTACCAATCTACCCACACTGGACAATACCTTGGCGTATAGCATGCGCTACACGTTTGATCTAAGGCAGCCAGCTTTCAGGGAGAAGGCTTACAGCTTTTCATCTCATCCCCTGCATGCATCAGCCTTACTGGAGATTTGAACAATGCAAGGAATTCGCGAGAGCATGCGAAATATACACAAACACTGATCTCTGGCTGAAGGAGACTCGAACCTACGAACCTTAGGACAAGGTATGCAGTGCTTTTCCAATCTACTCACACTGGACAATACCTTGGCGTGTAGCATGCGCTACACGTTTGATCCAAGGCAGCCAGCTTTCATGGAGAAGGCTTACAGCTTTTCATCTCATCCCCTGCATGCATCAGCCTTACTAGAGATTTGAACAATGCAAGGAATTCGCGAGAGCATGCGAAATATACACAAACACTGATCTCTTGCTGGAGACTCGAGCCTCCGAACCATAGGACAAGGTTCACGGTGCTTTATCAATCTACCAACACTGGACAATACCTTGGCGTGTAGCATGCGCTGCACGTTTGATCCAAGGCAGCCATTTTTCAGGGACAAGGCTTACAGCTTTTCATCTCATCCCCTGCATGCATCAGCCTTACTAGAGATTTGAACAATGGAATTTCAAATTTTGCTCACATTCTAATCCCTACCTCATCTTAATCTATTTATAACACATTCTTTTTAGGAAAGGTTAAATAAGATTTGTCATGAAGCAGAACAAGTGTTTCTTGATCCTGGTCTTCATTATATCATGTCCCACCACTTGAGCTTTTAGTCATATGACTAAGATCTTCTAACTTTTGAGGTGGCCAGTCACTCAGCCTGGAGAAGTGTTTAGGTTTTTAATCAGGAAGAGTATGAAGCAGAAGAATAAGATTGTAATTTCACTGTCGAAAGTCAAGCATGGCTTTCATTACGTAGCAATAATGACTGTAAAAACGATGTAAACAATTTGAGAAGCACTTGAGTGGGACCATTGGTCAGTGATAATTAGTTCGCTCTCTATTCCAAAAGTTATGTAACATTTTCAACATTCTGCTGCTTATATTGTCGCTTCACTGCTTCACTCTGTAACCCATACCTCATCCTAATCTATTTCTCAACCATTCTTTTTATAATAGGTTAAATAAGGTTTGTCCCGAAGCAGAACTAGTGTTTCATGATGCGGGTCTTCATTATATCATGTCCCACAACTTGAGCTTTTAGTCATAAGTCTAAGATCTTCAGGCTTTCCGGTCCATCCCTTTTAAAATTAAAATACAGTAAAGGTCCGATGAAAGGGACTAATGAGGGAAACGGGTCTCCAGAAATTGCATTATATACATAGAATTTCCATTTAGTGTAATTAGTCAGTTTAATCGATCAAATTCTTGACACAGACAAATGCAAAATAAAATAAATTTAGTATGCTCCATTGGCGGACTAACGGGCATACCACAATAAACTAAAATACAAAATGGTATTACCCGTAAATGAAACTGCAACCAAATAGTCTTAAAGTACAACATTGTATAATGCAAATGAATACAGCACAGTAATTTGTTTTACCTGTTTGGAAGAGAGATAAGCTTACAGAAGTATCATACAGCACATTAAAACTCTGTCCCAGAATAATTCATTATAAGTCTGGGGAGCTTTAAACGTCAGCAGTAGCATTGTAGATTTTGTCCAAGACAGATAGGTATATGGTGAGTGAGATGTTATTTCGGCAAATGTAAATGGATGAGGAGACATAGAAATTTCAGGATTTCCGGTCGATTGTTTGTAACACGTAGAACAAGAAACATCTTAAATTGGTTCTCAACAGAGAATTGATTCTCAACAGAGGTAACATGGCGACCTACAGTGCGCAGTTCAGCATACAGTTTTTGCAATGTCGATTATTTTGAGCCATTTTCCTATGCTTACTAGAAGTAACTGAGGCACCTTTCACACTAATTAAACATAAATAGAACTTCTAAAAATATTTAGTTTGTTGAAGTGTTTCCATCCAGTGGCTTTATTTGTGCAATACATGGACATAACCTAAAGACTGTAAAAATACGCATAGAAGACAGTGAAAAACGATTTAATCAGTCCAGAAATCTAGAGGAAAGTGATGACCACATTAGGCTGACATCCGCATTATACTTCATATCATAATGTGTAAGCCTTCTCTTTCTTGTACAAATGTTAGGTTGTTTATTTTGCAATAGTATTCCCCTCACATACCTGGGTCGTTGGAGAGTCATCCAACAGATTCCATGATATTTCAAATTTCTAAAGAAAATGACACAATAAGGGGACTAGAACAGTTCACACAAAATATACATTAGGAAATTGAGACTTATTACGTCGTTTTGATCCGACTACGTACATTAAATAGTCATCTTACTTAATGGTTCTTATTGGACCGAAACATCAAGATAAGTTTCAGATTTTCAGTGGCGGGTTGTCTGTTCATTAAAGTTTCTGCTTCTTGGCACCAACACATGCTAAAAAGCCATTGTTAACAACACTGTTCGTGGTGCATTAACAAAATTATTAAAAAAAAAAAAACAGGAAATACAGTGGAAAACTGAGAACGTGTGCAGAGACAGTGACTCGGGCAGCCACTGGCCTCATTGTCTAGCAACAAGGAAAGTGAATGTGCACATTGAGAACGACTTTAGAAAGTGACCACTAAGCAGAGTAGGTCCATCTTGCTGAATGCTCGCCGAAATCGAATAAACGTTCAAAGTACTGGATTTGGTCTGCTTCACAGACATAAGAAGGGGACACTCATTAATTAAACGTACACGTTGAGCTGCCCTGATATTTTATCAATTTCAACCTTTATTATATCCTTAAAAACACACACCTTTTTTTTTATCTCAAATTAAGATGTAATAAACAATGAGTAAACAAAAGCTTCGATGAGGAACCTGTGGCCGTATATAAACAGTTCAACCCCCTACTGCCTAGGATAATCTAAGCATCTAAGAAAACGATTTGGAGGTAATACTTATTGTAATACATTCCATCATACGAACCACTAAAAACAGATATTTATTGCAACTTAAATTGAGGTAAAAGACGATGTTGGCTTGTGGAAAGGGAAGAATACATGTACTGTTTAAGTTCCTGGGCTGAGTGAAGGAGCTCAGTTGGGTTAGATTTGGTGTCAAAGACGGAATATAATAGTATATAATTCCTTAGAATCCATCTTATTAGAGGACTGGATTGGCCTAGACGTGAGGCCATGGGAGTGTCAAATTATGTACCGTGTTAAGTGAACCTCATCCTTCTTCTGTTTAATCTCACATCTTCTTCTTTTAAATTCATAGAATAATATTATACTCCATAATTTCATGATTATACATTCAGGAAGCACCAGCAGTTTGATGGAACAAGCTTTCATTCTTTAGTACTTATTGATAAATGTTAATGACTAACGAAGTTATGATGAAAATAACAGTATGTGGGAACCCTACTAATTAATCACATTCCTTAACAATATAAATTCCTTACCAATATACATTCCTTACCAATATACATTCCTTACCAATATACATTCCTTACCAATGTTAATTGCTTAACGATATACGTTCCTTACCAAGATACATTCCTTGGCAATATATATTCCATACCAATATACATTCCTTGCCAATATTCATTCCTTACCAATATACATTCCTTTCTAATATACATTCCTTCCACATACTTATGAATTCTTTCACATCCGTATATGTTTTCACTTGAAAATAAATATGAGAATAAAAATCATGAGCTTTAATTTTTTTAAGTATTTAAAAAGTTGTAACAACTCATTTAACACAAAAATTCATTATATTTTCAAGTTACGTCTTCTAATTAAAAAAAAACTTACTATTAGTGTAACAACATTTGCAGGATCCAGATGAACAGCTTCCAATAGCAATTTTTCCAGCCTGGCAGCTACTTCTACACCCACCAGTGTAGTTCTTATATTTGCAATCTGAGTCATGTAGTCCACAAACTGTAAATAAGATATTAATAGTGTTACATTTGCATAAAAATGTGAATTTCATTAAGAGGTTCCCGCTCAAGCATTTCCACTAAAGATACTCCTAGAAATTTTACACCCGCATCATAGTTAATCTGGTGTAAGGTCATATGTAGGAAGAACCTTGTTCTCTTTAAAATTAAAATACAGTAAAGGTCCGATGAAAGGGACTAATGAGGGAAGCGGGTCTTCAGAAATTGCATTATATATATTAATTTCCATTTAGTGTAATTAGTCAATTTAATCAATCGAATTCTTGAGACAGACAAATGCAAAATAAAATAAATTTAGTAAGCTCCATTGGCGGACTAACGGGCATACCATCAATAAACTAAAATACAAAATGGTATTACCTGTAAATGAACCTGCAACCAAATAGTCTTAAAGTACAACATTGTATAATGCAAATCAATACAGCACAGTAATTTGTTTTACCTGTTTGGAAGAGAGATAAGCTTACAGAAGTACCATACAGCACATTAAAACTCTGTCCCAGAATAATTCATTATAAGTCTGGGGAGCTTTAAACGTCAGCAGTAGTATTGTCGATTTTGTCCAAGACAGATAGGTCTATGGTGAGTGAGATGTTTTTTCGGCAAATGTAAATGGCTGAGGAAGCATAGAAATTTGAGGATTTCCGGTCGATTGTTTGGACATGTAGAACAAGAAACAGCTTAAATTGTTTGGGACATTGATGCTCAACAGAGGTAACATGACCACCTACAGTGCGCAGTTCAGCATACAGTTTTTGCAATGTCGATTATTTTGGGTCATTTTCCTATGCTTACTAGAAGTAACTAAGGCACCTTTCAGGCTAATTAAACATAAATAGATCTTCTAAAAATATTTACTTTGTTGAAGTGTTTCCATCCAGTGGCTTTATTTGTGCAATACATGGACACAACCTAAAGACTGTAAAAATATGCATAGAAGACAGTGAAAAACGATCTAATCAGTCCAAGAATCTAGAGGAAAGTGATGACCACATTAGGCTGACATCCGCATTATACTTCATATCATAATGTGTAAGCCTTCTCTTTCTTGAATATATATATATATATATATATATATATATATATATATATATATATATTATATATATATATATATATATATATGATCCAGAGTCACCTCAGGCACCTGAACCCACTCCAACAGATTTTATCTCATCAGACAATCTCTTGGAAGCAATCAAAGCAACAGGTACGAGGACACTCACACATATTCCCAAAGCAGCCCGTCCACACGCAGCTGGAAAACTTACAGACCTCCTGAAAAAAGTAAACGATGGTTCCACTATCTTAAATGCTCCACCAACCATCAAGGCATGGCACAACTTGCTACTTTTTGGCAATGTCTGCTTAGCTGTGCCGGAAAGAAGGGGAAAGAGGCTAGCCTCAATGATAATTAAATCCTTAAGAGATTTTCCTAGAGTTGATAACCTCATTCACCTTCCCCGTCAACACAAAAAAGGGAGAGGCAGAACCCCCACTCACTCTACTGACAGTGAAAAAGTCAGAGTCCAGGTGAGCAAGAAAATTGAAGAGGGCAACACAGTGGGGGCAATCAGAATTATTACCAGTGAAGATACAGTTGCTCCCAGGGATGCTGACACGGCTGAAGCACTTAGAGGAAAGCACCCTGCCAGGGAAACCAGTGGCACCAACAGTTCCAACACCTCTGTCCCCACTATGGAACCATTGATTGTGGAAGACTCAGACATTTACAAAGCAATAATGTCGTTCCCATCTGGCTCTGCTGGGGGTTACACTGGAATAAGGCCACAGCATTTAAAGGAAATGGTTAATCCAGTTATTGGGGAAATTGCAGAGACACTGCTTTCAGAGATCACAAGGTTCGTCAACAATTCCTTGGCTGGTCTGATTCCTGATGAAATTAGACCTTTCTTTTTTGGTGCAACACTTTGTGCACTTAAAAAGAAGGATGGAGGAATTCGGCCAATTGCAGTAGGCAACACCTTACGCCGCCTCGTATCCAAAGCTGCTGTCCGAAGTATTCGTGCACAGGCAGCCATGATGCTTCAACCAAACCAGCTTGGCTTTGGGGTCTCTCAAGGAAGTGAAGCAGCGGTTCATGCAACAAGGGCATATATCAACAACCTGCCTGAGGACAATGCAGTGGTAAAATTAGATTTCAAGAATGCGTTCAATCTCCTGAAAAGAGACGTGGTATTAGCAGCAGTACAAGAACATTTCCCTGGTCTCTTCCCTTTTGTTTCAGCTGGGTATAGCAAGGAATCAATGCTTCTCTTTGGAGAGCATGAAATCACATCATCGGAGGGTGTCCAACAAGGAGATCCTCTTGCACCATTTCTCTTCTGTATTGCAGTTAGGGAAATCACAGTCAGACTGACCAGCGAGCTAAACATCTGGTTCCTAGATGATGGCACACTAGCAGGTACAAAGGAGTCCCTCCTACATGACCTTACACAGGTAATGACACGGGGACAGGAAATGGGTCTCATCCTGAATCCATCCAAATGTGAAATCATCTCAGTCAGTCAACAAGTGATAAATGCAG
>NW_027195170.1:177500-245000 GCF_038502225.1 Cherax quadricarinatus
GAGGAGAAGTTTTAACGTAGGGGATGAAGTTCTTGTACTTTTGCCGATCAAGTCAAATAAATTATAAGTAGCATGGAAAGGTCCATATAAAGTATTAAAAATTTGTGGGAAAGTTGACTACCTCATAGAAGTCAAGGGGAAACCTAAGCTTTATCATATCATCATCCTTAAGAAATATTACCGAAGAAATTCGGTTAACTGCCTTAATAACTTTGACTTAGTTTTTCCTCAAGAACTTGATAAGACAACTGAAGAATGACACCTCTAACTCACACTATGATGAAGAACTACATGACTTGGTGACTCTCGACCACTCGGACGCAACAAACATTAATATTAATGAATCTTTGGATGACCATAAGAGACATGAACTACTTCAATGTGTGAGTAACTTTTCAGAAGTCTTTACTGATATTCCAGGTGTTACCTCCACGGTAGTCCATAAGATTGACTTAGTGACAGACAATCCTATCAAACGAAAATTATACCCAGTTCCAGTTCACCTTAGGGATGCATTTGACCGAGAGGTAGACAAATTATTAAAACTAAAGATCATTGAACTTTCAGTATCTTCATATTGTTCACCAGTAGTCATGGTTAAGAAGGAGGATAATTCATATAGACTTGCTATTGACTTCAGAGGCCTTAATGCTATAACTCGGTGGGATGCTGAGCCTATGCCCTTAATAGATAGTGATCTTCACAAATTTTATGACGCTTCCTTCTTTTCAGAGATTGATATTGCACACGCATATCATCAAGTAATGTTAGATCCTTCTTCTAAGCAGTACACCGCTTTTCCTACACACCAAGGAATGATGCAGTATTGAACTATGCCCTTCGGTTTGGTAACTGCCTGTGCTACCTACGTGAGACTGATGAGAAAGGTCTTGGGTAATATGCCAAATGTTTCAGTTTATTTTAATAACATTTACGTAATGACATCTACGTGGGGCGAACATATCCAAACATTAACATCAGTTTTACGTAGGTTACGCTCACATGGCCTCACTGCCAAGCCGAAGAAATGCTTCCTTGGGTATAACAAGATTAGATATCTTGGACTGATCCTTTCTAATAACTCTCTGCAGCCTCTCCCCAGTAAGATCAAAGCTTTATTAGAATTTAAATTCCCCAAAACCAAAAAGCTCATGCGTAGCTTTCTTGGTTCTATAAATTTTTATGCATGGTTTATCCTGAACTTTACTGATCTTACAGGCATCTTATCCGACTTCCTTAAAAAGTCTGTGAAGGAACCTCTTGAACTTTCCGACGTAGCTCGAGAAAAGTTTAATGAGATTAAAAGTATCTTTTCGAAAGACCCTATACTTAAGATTCCAGATATTAATAAAACATTTTGTTTGAGAACTGATGCCTCCAATACTGGCTTAGGGGCGGTGTTGCTACAATACCATGATGGTACTCCCTTCCCTGTATGCTTCCTAAGCCAGAAACTACTTCCTGCAGAAACGAGATACTCCACCATAGAAAAGGAATGTTTGGCCCTTGTGTGGGGTATCTCCAAACTTAAATTTTATTTGCTGGGAAAAGAATTCATTTTAGAAACGGACCACAAACCTTTGATATACCTAGAAACTTTTAAGGGAACCAACAGTCGCCTCTTGAGGTGGACATTGGCACTCCAGGCTTTTAAGTTCCATATTGTGTATATCAATGGTTCATCCAATTATTTCTGTGACTGGTTAAGTCGTGACAGTCAGTAGAAGATTTCTTGCCTTACACGACTTCCTTATGTTAGAACTTTTTCCTCGCATATTCTTCTTATACTCCTTGACTATAAGTCTTGGTATGGGGGAGAGTGAGGGAAAAGTTCAATAGATAGGAGTAGCGAGGGAGTATATAGTAACAATAGTTTCATTGCCGGCTACTTGTTAAGGTAGGGTAAGTCAAGCTCCCGCTATTCCCACCTTTTTTCCCCCTCCCCGAAAGTGATAGTTTGACTGCCGGCTGCTTGTTAAGGTAGGGTCAGTCTAGCTCCCGCTATCCCTTCCCCTCCTTCTTCCCTACCCCCCGAAAGGTGACGTGTGGGGCTCTGGTCCAAACAGTAATCACTAGACTCACAGCTCCCAGCACTACTGTAAGTATATTCCTGCCTTGTATTCTAGTGGATTTATTGGTTGAAAGCTTCACTTTTGACCAATGATAAACTTAGTCCTTTCAGTCTTGCTCTATCACCACATCTTTTAGGTATTGTACTTATCATGGAGAGTGATTTTTTAAGCAGTGGGTAACCTGTCTATCTTTTCAGCTTCAATGACAGAGAGGGTCACCTGTCAATCAACGAGAAAAACTGATGGAGACGGACTAACGTCCTGGAGGCGTCCCATTTTGGATTTAATTACCTGTGCACCTGTATGAAATTGCAGGACGTAACCCCACATCATTGCAGCGGTAAAGAACCTGCTTTCCTGTCATCGGGATAGAATACTCACTGCGATACTCTGTGAAGAACTAGCCGGTGGTGGTCACTAACACCTACGACCCCCCCCCCCCGTCCACATCAGCAACGGCTAAGATTTCAACAACACTCAGTGTCACCAACACCAGACACCCCAATATATACATTAGCGTTGAGTTCAAATGTTATTTTATTCTTTTCATTTTTCATTTTTCTTTCAAATAGGATATACCTGTCATGTTTTATTGTTTTATGTTTGCTTTAATAAATAATAGTGTTTATCTTTGTGAATTATTATTTCGTTTTCTATTCATTAATTTTCCTGAGGAGGAGCCAGCTTTGGTAATACTGTCTGAAGTTATTACAGAGTTGAGTAAGCCTTCACACAGGTATAAAGGAACATTGTCTTGCAAGATATGACATTCCCAGCTATGACAAACATTCACAGGTATGACAAAAAAATTGACTGGAATTACACAACATTGACAGGAATGAAAGAACATTCCCAGGTATCACAAAACATTACCAGGTAACACACAACATTCACATGAATAACTCAACATTCCCAGGTATGACACAACATTCCCAGGTATGACACAACATTCCTAGGTATGACACAATAATCGCAGGTATAACATAACATTGCCAAAAATGGCACAACCTTTCCAGGTATGACAGAACATTCGCAGGTATTACTCAACATTCCCAGGTATGACACAACATTTCCAGGTCTGACAAACATTCCAAGGTATGACAGAATATTCCCAGGAATGAAATATTCCCATGTACGACACAACATTTCCAGGAATGATACAACATTCCTTGCTACGACAAAATATTCCCACGTATGACAAAACATTCCCAGGTATTACACAACATTTCCTGGAATGAGAAAACATTCCCGGTATGATACAACATTCCCAGGTATGACACATTATTCCCATGTATAACCTATCATTACCAGGAATGAAACATTCCCAGGCATGACAGAACCTTCCAAGTTATGGCGCAGCATTCCTAGGTATGACACAAAATTCCCAGGCATGACAGACATTCCCAGGTATGACAGAACATTCCCAGGTGTGAAAACATTCCCAGACATGTCTCAACATTCCCATATATGACACAACATTCCCAGGTAATACACAACATTCCCAGGTATGATATGACATTCCCAGTTATGACAAACATTCACAGGTATGACAAACATTCACAGGTATGACAAACATTCACAGGTATGACGTAAAATTAACTGAAATTACACAACATTGGCAGGAATGAAAAGATATTCCCCGGTATCACAGAACATTACAGGTAACGCACAACATTCATAGGAATAACTCAACATTCCCAGGTTTGACACACCGTTCTCAGGTATGACTCAACATTCCCTGGAATGACACAATAATCGCAGGTATGACATAACCTTCCCATGTATAACATAACATTGCCAAAAATATTTCCAGGTATGACAGACATTCCCAGGGATAACACAACATTCCCAGGAATGATACAACATTCCCTGGTATGACAACATTTCTAGGTATGATACAACATTCCCAATTATGACACCACATTCCTAGGTATGACAAAACATTCGCAGGCTAGACAAAACATTCCCATGTATGACAAAACATTCCAGGGTATTACACAACATTCCCCGGAATGAGACAACATTCCCGGTATGATACAACATTCCCAGGCATGACAAAACATTCCAAGGTATGACAGAACATTGCAAGTAATGACACAACATTCCTAGTTATGACTCAAAATTCCCAGGCATGACAGATATTTCCAGGTATGACAACATTCCCAGGTTTGACACGACATTCCAAGGTATGACACAACATTCCCAGGTATGACACAACATTACTAGAAATCGCAAAACATTCAAAGGTATGACAAAACATTGATGGGTATGAATTCCCAGGTAACACTCAACATTTCCATGTATGTCACAACATTCCCAGGTAGGACAACATTCCCAGGCGTGAGAGAACATTCCCAGGTATGATACTACATTCATTCCTATGACAGACAATCACAGGAATGTCAACGTTCCCAGGTGTAATGCAGCATTTCCAGGTATGACAAACATTCTCAAGTATGACGACAACACTCGCGGGTAAGATACAACATTCCAAGGAATGACAGTACATTCCTTGGTATGACAAAACATTCCTATGTATGACAAAACATTCACAGGTGTGACACAACATTCCAAAGAATGACACAATATCCCCAGGTATTACACAAAATTCCTAGGAATTTCACAACATCCCCAAGAATGAGACAACATTCCTGGAATTGAAAATATTTTAAGGAATATTTTAGGAATGACACAACATTCCAAGGTATGACACAACATTCCCATGTATAACATAACATTTTCAGGAATGACACAACATTCACAGGCATGACAGAACATTCCAAGGTATGACACAACATTCGTAGGTATGACAGACATTCCGAGGTATGACAGAACATTACCAGGTATGACACTACATTCCCAGATATGAAATATTCCCAAGTAAGATAAAATATTACTAGGTATGACAAAATATTCCCAGGCATGACACAACATTCCCAGGAATGACTCAACATTCCCTGGTATTACACAACATTAACAGGTATTACACAACATTCTCAGGTATGACACAACATTACCAGGTATGACAACACGTTGCCAGATATGACTCAACATTCCCAGGTATGACATGTCATTCCCAGGTATGAAACAACATTCCAGGTATGACGCAACATTCCCAGGTAGGACAACATTCTCAGGTATGACATAGTACTCGCAGGTATGATACAACATTCGCAAGAATGTCACAACATTCCTAGGTATGACAAAATATCCCTATGTACGACAGAACATTGCCAGGTATGACACAACTTTCCCAGGTATGACACAAATCTTCCCACGTATGACACAATCTTCTCAAGTATAATAGAACATTCCCAGGTATGCCACAACATTCCAAAGGTATAACACAACATTCCCAGGGATGACACAATATTGCAAGAGATGACACAACATTGCCAGGTATGACGGATCATTGTCAGATGACACAACGATTCCAGGTATGATTCAACATTCCCAGGTATGACACAAAATTGCCAGGTAAGACTTAGCATTCCCAGGTATGACACAACATTCCCAAGCATGGCACAACATTCCCAGAAATGACACAACATTGCCAGGATTAATTCAACATTTCCAGGTATGACACAATATTTCCAGGTATGACACAGCATTGCCAGGTATGACACAACATTGCTAAGTATGACACAACATTCCCAGTTATGAAACAAAATTCCCAGGTAACACACAGCATTACCAGTTGTCACACAACATTCCCAAGAATGACAGAGCACTCCCAGGAAAGACGCAAAATTCTTAATATTACAGATCATTCACTAGTATGATTCAACATTCTCACGTATGACGGAACATTCCCAGGTGTGACACAATATTCCCAGGTATTGCACTATATTCCCATATTTAACATAAGATTGCCAGGAATATTACAGCATACCCATGCAACAGAACGTTCCCTGGTATGACACAACATTCCCAAGGTATGACAGACCGTTACCAAGTATGACACAACATTCCCAGGTATGATAACACATTCCTAGACATGACAAAACATTCCCAGGTTTGACAAAACATTTCAAAGTGTGACTCAAGATTCAAAATTCCCAGGTATGACAGAACCTTCCCAGGTATGATAAACATTTCCACGCATGACTAAACATTCCCAGGAATGACACAACATTCCCAGGAATGATACTACTTTCCTAGGTATAACAAAACATTCCCACGTATGACAAAACATTCACAGGTGTGACACAAGATTCCTAGGAATGACACAATATCCCCAGGTATTACACAACATTCTCAGGAATTTCACTCCATTCCCATGAATGAGACAACGTTCCCGGGTATGACAACATTTCAAGGTATGACACAATATTCCCATTTATGACACAACATTCACAAGTATGACACAATATTTCCATGAATAAAGTAACATTGCCAGAAATGACACAACGTTCCCAGGCATGACAGAACATTCAAAGTTAAGACACCACACTCAAAGGTATGACAGAACATTCTCAGATATGACACAACATTCCCAGGTATTATACAACATTAATAGATATGACAAAACATTCAAAGGTATGACAAAACATTCATGGGTTTGACAAGATTCCCATGTATGACACAACTTTAGCAAGAATGACACGACATACCCTGGTATGACAGAAGATTCACCGGTATGACTCTACATTCCCAGGTATGAAACATACCCAGGTATGATACAACATTCCTTGGTATGACGAAACATTCCCACGTGTGACAAAACATCCCCAGGTATTACACAACATTCCCAGGCATTACTCAACATTCCCAGACATTACACCACATTCATAGGTATGACACAACATTACTAAGGATATCACCACATTTCTAGAGATGACACAACATTGCCAGGTATTATTCAACATTCCCCGGTATGATTCAACATTCCCAGGTATGACACAACATTGCCAGGTATGACTCAACATTCCCGGGTATGAAACGAAATTCTTGGGAATGAGACAACATTCCAGGTATGACACAACATTCCCAGGTATGACAACATGCTCAGGCATGATACAGAATTCCTAGGTATGTCAACATTCCCAGGTATGACACAAAATTCGCAAGTATGGCACAACATTCCTGGGTATGACACAATATTCCCAAGTATGACACAATCTTCCCAGGTATGACACAATCTTCTCAGGAATGACAGAACATTCCCAGGTATTACACAACAATCCCAGATATGACAATATTAACATGTATGACACAACATTCCCAGAAATGACACAACATTCCGAAAATTATAAAACATTCCAAAGTATTAGAGAATGTCACAGCATTGCCAGGTATGACACAGCATTGCCAGGTATGACACAACATTGCCAGTTATGACGCTACATTCCCAGGTATAACACAAAATTCCCAGGTGAGACTCAGCATTAACAACAATGACACAACATCCCCAAGTATGACAAAATTTCTAAGTTTGATTCAACATTTCGTGGAAAGACACAACATTGCCAGGTATGACACAACATTGCCAAGTATGACTCAACATTCCCAGTTATGAAACAACGTTCCCAGGTAAGACACAGCGCTACCAGGTATGACACAACCTTCCCAGGTATGACACAACATTCTTATGTATGACAAAACATTCTCAGTTATGACAAAACATTCCCAGATATGATACAACATTCCCAGATTTGGGTCAGCATTCTCAGGTATAAATAAACATTTCCAGATAGAACAAAACATTCCATGTATGACACTTTATTCCCAGGTATGACACAACATTCCAGGTACGAATCTACATTGTCAGGTATGACACAACATTACCAAGTATAACACAAGATTCAAAAGTATGACCCAACATTTCCAGGTTTGACACAACAATCACAGGAGTAACACAACATTCACAGGAATGAATCAAGCTTTCTACGTATGACAAAACATTCCCAGGTATGACACAACATTCCCAGGGATAACACAACATTGCCAGAGATGACACAACATTGCCATGCATGACACAACATTGCCAGTTTTGATACAACATTGCCAGGAATAATACAGCATTGCTAGGTATGACAGCATTCGCAGGCATGACATGACATTGCCAGGTATGTCACAAGATTCCCAGTAATGACAGAACATTCCCAAGTATGTCACAGCATAAATATGAATGACACTATTCCCAGTTATGGCACAACATTCCAAGGTATGACACAACATTCCTGCGTATGACACAACATTCCCAGGGAAGACACAACATTTCCAGAGATAACACAACATCTCCAAGTATAATATAATATTGCCAGTCATGACACAACATTCGCAGGTAAAACTCAGTTTCCCTGGTACGACGCAACATTTCCAGGTATGTTAGAGCATTCCCAGGTGTGACTCAACATTCTTAGGTATGACAGAAAATTCCCTGATGTGACACAACATTCCCAGGTATGACGCAACATTTCCAGGAATAATATACCATTTGGAGGTAGAACAAAATATTCTCAGGTATGACACATTATTCCCAGATACGACAGAACATTCCCATGTATGACACAACTTTCTCAGGAATGACATAGCGCTCAGAGGCGTTAAAGAACATTCCCAGGTGTGACTACACTTTCCCAGGTATGACATAACATTCCCAGGTATGACATAACATTGCAAGAAATGACATAACGTTCCTGGGTAAGACGCAACATAAACAGGTATGACACAACTTTTCCGAGTTGACACAATATTCCCAGGTATGACAACATTCCTGGTATGACGCGACTTTCCCAGGTATTACACAACATTCACAGGTACTACACAACATTCCCAGGTATGACACAACATTCACAAAAATTACACCACATTTCCAGAGATGACACAACATTGCCAGGTATGAATCAACATTCCCAGGTATGAAAGTTAAGACACATGTGCAACATCTGGATATCTTTATTGTAGTAGACGTTTCGCCATCCAGTGGCTTTATCACTGACGCCTATATAAACCGCCAGTCTTCTTGTCTTTGCTCCAGACTCTCCTCCACCACGATGCTGTGAACACTAACTCCAAGGCCGAGGGACTGATTACCTCATCTTTTGCATATAGTTCTACTGTCTTCCTATTATGTCCTAGAATCTGTATTGATAAAGCCACTGGATGGCGAAACGTCTACTACAATAAAGATATCCAGATGTTGCACATGTGTCTTAACTTTCATATTGTCGGTATTTTATACCTTTCTTGCACATTCCCAGGTATGATTCAATATTGCCAAGTATGGTACAGCATCTCCAGGTATAACAAAACATTACCAGGAAAAACACAACATTACCAGGTATGACTCAACAATTACAGGTATGACAAGACTTTTCCAGGTATGACTTAACATTCCCAGGTACGACACAACATTCCCCGGTATGACAACATTCTCAGGTATGACAGAGCATTCTCATGTATGACAGCATCCCCAGGTATGACACAACATTCGCAAGTATGGCTCAACGTTCCTAGGCATGAGACAATTTTCCCAGGTATGACAGAACATTCCCAGGTATGACACAACATTTTCAGGTATGACACCATCTTCCCAGGTGTGACACAACATTTACAGGTATGACACAACATTCTCAGCAATAACACAACATTCCCAGTTTCGATACAACATCCCCAGAAATTACACAAAATTCTCGGGTACGACACAACATTCCCAGGTATAACACAACATTTCCTGATATGACAAAACATTCACACGTGTTACAAATCATTCCCAGGTATTACAGAACAATCCCAGGTATGACATCATTCCCAGGTACGACAGAGCATTCCTAGGTGTGACACAACATTCTCAGGCATCATAGAACATTCCCAGGCATGAAGGAACTTTCCCTAGTATGACACAACTTTCCCAAGTATGACTAAACATTCACAGGTATGATATAACATTCCCAGGTATGACACAACATTCCAAGGAATGACAAAACTTTCCCATGAATAACATAAAATTTATAAGTATGACAGAACATTTCCAGGTATGACAGAACATTTCCATGCATGACTCAACATTCCCAGGTACGACACAACATTCCCAGGAATGACAGAACATTTCCAGGGCTGACAGAACATTCCCAGGCATAACAGAACATTCCCATGTATAAAACGACATTCCCAGGTATGACACAATATTACGAAGTAGTGCAACATTCACATGTATGACACAACACTACCTTGTATGATACAACATTCCTAGATATGAAAAAAATATTCCAAGGTATGACAAAACATTTCCAGGTATGACACAACTTTCCCATGTTTGACACAATTCACAGGAATGGCAGGACATTCCTAGATATGACAACATTCGCAGGTATGACAATATTTCCAGGTATGACAGTACATTCCCAGGGATGACACGACATTCCCAGGTATAACACAATATTCCCTGGTATGAAAAACATTCGCAGGTATGACACAACATTCCCATATATGATACAATATTCCTAGGATTGACAAAACATTCCAAGGTATGACAAATCATTCTCAGGTACGACAACATTCCCAGGTATGATACATAATTCCTAGGAATGACACAGCATTCCCAAGTATGATGGAACATTCTCACGTATTACGCAAAGTTCTCAGGTGTGACACGACATTTCCAGATATAACACAACGTTCCAAGGTATGACACAACATTCCCATGTATACCCCAACATTCCCAGGTATGAGACAACATTCCCAGGGATGACACTCCACTACCAGAGATAACACAACTTTGCCAGTTATGATTCAACATTCGCACGTATGACATTGCCAGGTATGACTCAAGAATTCCATGTACTACAAGACAACTTTAATTGGTATGACACAACTAAATACAACATTTCAAGTTATGACAGAACATTGTCAGGTATGACACAATATTCCCAGGTATGACACAATATTCCCAAGTATCACAGGACATACTTAGGTAAGACACAACATTCTCAGCAATGACACAGCATTCCCAGGAATAATACAACATTGTTAGGTTAGAGAACATTCTCAGGTGTGAAGCAACATTCTCTGGTATGACTCAACATTCCAAATTATGACAAAACATTTCCAGGTATGACACAAAATTCCCACGTATAACACAGCATTATCAGGTACGACAAAACACTTTCAAGTATGACAAGACATTTCCAGATATAACATAATGTTGCCAGGTATAAGAACATAAGAACATAAGAATGGAGGAACACTGCAGAAGGCCTACTGGCCCATGCGAGGCAGGTCATTATCAAAACGACTACTAACTAAAACTTCCCAAGAAATAACTCCAGCACCCAACGACAACAATCAAACCCAGCCCCTCCCACTCATATATTTGTCCAGTCTCTGGGAAGACTGTTCCACGCATCTACAACTCTGTTAGAAAACCAGTACTTACCTATGTCCTTTCTAAATCTAAATTTATCCAACTTAAATCCATTATTCCTGGTTCTTACCTGGTTTGACACCCTCAGTACTTTATTAATATCTCCCTTGTTTATGCCCGTCATCCACTTATACACTTCAATGATATCTCCCCTCATTCTACGCCTCTCCAGAGAGTGGAGATTTAAGGCTTTAAGTCTATCTTCATACGGGAGGTTCCTTACACAGTAAATCATTTTAGTCATTCTTCTCTGTATGTTCTCTAATGAGTCTATGTCCATCCTGTAGTAAGGGGACCAAAACTGAGCAGCATAATCTAAATGAGGCCTCACTAGTGATGTATAGAGCTGTAAAATAACTTTTGGACTTCTGTTACTTATACTTCTTGAGATAAATCCAAGTAATCTGTTGGCCTTGTTGCGCACACTAAGGCACTGCTGTCTTGGCTTTAGATTTCTGCTTACCATGACTCCTAAATCTTTTTCACATTCTGTATGATCAAGCTCAACTTCACCTAGATTATAGCTTCTAGGGTTATTTTCATTACCAAGGGCAAGTACCTTACACTTATCCACACTGAACTTCATCTGCCATTTTTCAGACCAAGACATTAATTTGTCCAAATCGTCCTGGAGTTCATTGATATCCTCCTCAGAGTGAATTATACGGCCTATCTTTGTATCATCAGCAAATTTATTCATGTCGCTCGTAATCCCTTCATCAAGGTCATTAATGTAAATTATGAATAAGAGAGGGTCTAAAACTGATCTTTGTGGAACGCCACTAGTGACTAATCCCCATTCAGATTTCACTCCATTAATGGCAACTCTCTGCTTTCTATTGGTAAGCCATGCCTCAATCCATGCTAGAACTTTACCTCCTATACCATGAGCTGCCACTTTTCTTAAGAGTCTCTTGTGAGGTACTCTATCGAAGGCTTTACTAAAATCCAAATAAACAATATCATATTCCTTATCACTGTCAACTGCCTCAAATGTTCTATTGAAGAACGTCAGTAAGTTTGTCAGGCAGGAACGACCTCTCGTGAATCCAAGCTGAGATTCATTTATCAAGTTATGCTCTTCAAGGTGACTTCTGATAATGTCAGCTATAATTGATTCTAATAACTTGCCCACTATAGATGTCAGGCTTATTGGACGGTAATTTGAAGGAGTGGACTTATCCCCTGATTTGAATATAGGAACCACATTAGCCATCTTCCACAACTGGCATAACACCGGTAAGGATGGACGCATTGAATACACTCGTTAATGGCTGACTAAGCTCCATCTTGCATTCATTAAGTACCCTTGAAAACAACTCATCGGGTCCCGGGGACTTATTTTGCTTCAGTTTGTCTATCTGTTTAATAACCATGTCCCTCGTGACAGTAATATTAGTTAACTTAAATTCATCAGGAACTAAATAATTGTTAATTACTGGAATTTCATTTACATCTTCCTGTGTAAAAACTGACAAAAAATAGTCATTAAATAAGGAACACATTTCCAGTTCACTATCCGTCAGCTGTCCATTCCCAGTTTTCAGAGGTCCTACTTTTTCCTTCACCTTCGTCCTATACACTTGAAAGAACCCCTTTGGATTAGTCTTTGATTCATTAGCAACTCTAATTTCATAGTCACGTTTAGCCTTTCTAATCGCCTTTTTTACTTCTCTTTTAAGCTGAACATATTGGTCAGTAAGGTTAACCTCTCCTCTTCTGATGCGCCTATAAATTCCCCTTTTCTCCCCTAATTGATGCTTTAGCCTCCTGTTAACCCATTTGGGATCGTTATTATTAGACCTAATTTCTCTCTGGGGAATGTATATACTCTGGGCACTGTGTATATTATTAAGAAAACAATCATAAAAGCAGATCCCTTCATATTCATAAGAATGATTATCGTCAATAAAATCATTAGCTAGATAACCCCAATCAAGATTAGACAGATGTTCCCTAAGTCCATTATAATCGGCAGAACGAAAATCAGGGATTTTTACTGTATTATCATTATTCTTGCATTCCCAATTAATGCTAAAAGTGATGGATTTGTGATCACTTGTGCCAAGGTCTTCAGTGATCTCCAGATTATTCACGAGTGTTTCCTTATTTGACAAGACTAGGTCTAGCAAATTATTACCCCTTGTAGGGCCAGTTACGCTCTGCTTCAGAAAACAGTCCTGAACTGTTTCCATAAAGTCACTGGACTCTAGATTACCTGTCAAAGAATTCCAGTCAATTTGACTAAAGTTAAAGTCCCCTACTATGACTATGTTACTGTGTCCAGAAGCCCTAACAATTTCGTCCAAAAGAAGTCTCCCTCTATCGTGATCCAAGCCTGGAGGTCGGTATATTACACCTAGAATTAGTTTTTCTTGACCCTCCACGAACTCTACCCAAACAGACTCTGTTACTGCTCCATCTATTTTTATACCTGTTTTTATGCAACAATTAATATTTTCTCGAACATACAGTGCAACTCCTCCCCCCTTCCCATTACATCTATCCACATTGAACAACTTAAATCCCTGAATATTACACTCAGCAGTCATATCCCGACTCTTTAAATCATACCATGTTTCAGTTAAAGCAATGATATCAAAGTTCCCAGCACATGCTACCAAACGTAGTTCATTAATTTTATTTCTTGCACTTCGACTGTTAGCATAAAATACCATCAAAAAGTTTTTAAACTAACCCAAAAAGTTTTTTCCAGGTATATAGAACAAAAGTCAGAGATAAGATAGGTCCCCTTAAAAATAACTATGGGCATCTTACTGACAAAGAGAATGAAATGTGCTCGATTTTAAATAATTATTTTCTCTCGGTTTTTACACAGGAAGACACTAATAATATTCCAGTAATTAATTTTTATAGTGGATCAGAAGAAGATAAATTATGTAACATCACAGTCACTAGTGAAATGGTTGTGAAGCAGATAGACCGACTGAAGCAAAATAAGTCACCGGGTCCTGATGAGGTTTTTTCAAGGGTTCGTAAAGAATGCGAAATGGAAGTCTGTGAACCATTAACTAATATTTTTAATTTATCTCTTCAAACAGGTGTAGTGTCTGATATGTGGAAGATGGCTAATGTAATTCCTATTTTTAAAACAGGGGACAAGTCGTTACCGTCAAATTACCGCCCAATAAGCCTGACCTCAATTGTAGGCAAATTACTCGAGTCAATTACAGCTAAGATTATAAGAAGCCATCTCGATAAGCATAGCTTGATTAATGATACTCAGCATGGATTCACAAGAGGCCGGTCTTGTCTAACTAATTTATTAACTTTCTTCAGTAAAGCTTTTGAGGCTGTTGACCACGATAAAGAATTTGATATTGTTTACTTAGATTTTAGTAAGGCATTTGATAGAGTTCCGCACCAAAGACTGTTGAAGAAAGTAGCAGCTCATGGCATTGGGGGAAGGGTGCTCTCGTGGATCGAATCATGGCTCACAGACAGGAAGCAGAGAGTGTCCATAAATGGGGTTAAATCCGAGTGGGGATCAGTAACAAGTGGGGTTCCACAGGGATCAGTCTTGGGCCCGTTGTTGTTTATAATATATATCAATGATCTTGATGAAGGAATTACTAGTGATATGAGCAAATTCGCCGATGACACGAAGATAGGTAGGATAATTGATTCAAATGTAGATGTTAGGGAACTTCAGGAGGATTTAGACAAACTCTACTCTTGGTCAGAAAAGTGGCAGATGCAGTTCAATGTAGATAAATGCAAGGTTCTGAGGCTCGGGAGTGTCCATAACCCTAGCACTTATAAGTTAAATAATGTAGAACTTAGCCATACAGATTGCGAAAAGGACTTGGGGGTTATGGTAAGCAGCAACCTTAAACCAAGACAGCAATGCCTAAGCGTACGTAATAAGGCAAATAGATTACTGGGATTTATATCAAGAAGTGTAAGCAACAGAAGTCCAGAAGTCATACTGCAGCTTTATACATCATTAGTAAGGCCTCACCTAGATTATGCAGCTCAATTCTGGTCTCCATATTACAGAATGGACATAAATTCGTTAGAAAACATTCAGCGTAGGATGACTAAATTTATACATAGCATTAGAAATCTTCCTTATGAAGAAAGATTGAAGACTCTTAAGTTACATTCACTTGTTAGACGAAGAATGAGGGGAGACCTGATCGAAGTGTACAAGTGGAAGATAGGTATTAATAAAGGGGATATTAACAAGGTCTTGAGGATATCTCTCCAAGAGAGAACCCGCAGTAATTAATTTAAATTAGATAAGTTTAGATTTAGAAAGGACATAGGAAAGTATTGGTTTGGAAATAGGGTAGTTGATGAGTGGAACAGTCTACCTAGTTGGGTTATTGAGGCTGGGACTTTGGGTAGTTTCAAATTTAGGTTGGATAAGTACATGAGTGGGAGGGGTTGGATTTGAGAGGGACTTGCACATCGGAGCTTGTTTCTTGGGTGGCATTGAAAATTGGGTTGGTCAAATGTTGTTAGTGGGATGAATTGTAAAGGACCTGCCTAGTATGGGCCAACAGGCCTGCTGCAGTGTTTCTCCTTTCTTATGTTCTTATGTTCTTATGTTTTTTCTTCTGCACATTTTTCCTATTCATCTTTATTTTTACACAATTTCTGAAATTATCATTACCCAGAGTTACTCCATGACAGTTACTATTAAGATTCTTAATATCAGAGCATAAGTCAATATATCCATACTCATTATTTATCATTTCTAAACCCATACCTCTAACTAATCCTAGTTTAAAGCCCTAACAACCCCCTCAACTGAGTTAGCAAGAAAACCCACACCTGCCCTGGATAAGTGAACCCCATCCCTGGCATACATGTCATTTCGGCCATAGAAGTTGTCCCAGTTATCAATGAATGGTACTGCATTATCCTTACAGTGTTTATCCAGCCAACAATTAATACCAATTGCTCTGGACAACCATTCATTACCAACACCTCTTCTTGGCAAAATGCCACATATAACAGGGCGCCCCCCCTTCTTCCTAATTATGTCTATAGCTGTCCTGAACTTTCTAACTAAATCCTCACTTCTACGCTTGCCTACATCATTGCCTCCAGCACTGAGTCAAATAATAGGATTGATCCCATTACCGTTCATGATGTTGTCAAGCCGGCTAACAATGTCCTCCATCCCAGCCCCAGGAAAGCAAACCCTCTGTCTCCTACTCCTGTCCTTCAAGCAGAATGCCCTATCCATGTATCTAACCTGGCTATCCCCAACAACAACAATATTCTCACCTTCCTTGTTGTCGTTCGTCGTGACGGTCCCAGTAGTCGACTCACATTCGTCGGGTAGCACCGAGAATGCGTTGGAGGTTTCCACAGGAGTTTCCACAGCAGTCTCTTTCTTCTTCATCGTTTCTGGCTTTCCATTCGTCTTCTTGATCGTCAACTTCGTCGTCCCCTGATGTCCAGCCACTGACCACGATCCCTTCTTGACCTGAGGACTCGAAACAGGAGGACTACTACGAATCCTCTTGTTTTCCTCGGTCAATCGCCGTATCTCCGTCTTCGCTACCCTCAATTCTTCCTTAAGCTGCTGGTAAAGTTGCTCGATGGACGGCATCTTGGTTCAGTCCACGGGGAGCACACAAGACACTTCTTCACAGAGTTAAGTACAGGTCACTACTGAGTTAAGTACAGGTCACCACTGCAAATTTACTCATGTCACTCGTAATCCCTTCATCAAGGTCATTAATGTAAATTATGAACAAGAGAGGGCCTAAAACTGATCCTTGTGGAACGCCACTAGTGACTAATCCCCATTCAGATTTCACTCCATTAATGATAACTCTCTGCTTTCTAGTGGTAAGCCATGCTTCAATCCATGCTAGACACAACATTCTCAGTTATAACACAACAGTTCCAGGTATGACACAACATTCCAGGTATACACAACATCGACAGGTATGGCACAGCTTTGCCAGTTAAAACTCTGCAATCCCAGGTATAACACAACATTCCCAAGGATAACACAACATTTCTAGAGATGTCACAAAAGTGTCAGGTAAGACTCGACAATCCTAGGTATGACACAACATTGCCAGGTATGATTCAACATTCCCAGGTTTGACACGACATTCCCACGTATGGCACAACATTCCCAGGTATGACACAAAATTCCTAGGTAATGCACAACATTCTCAGGTATGACAAAACATTTCCAGGTTTGACACAACTTTTCTATGTTTGACACAACATTCACAGGAATGACAGGACATTCCCAGGTATGACACAACATTCGCAGGTATGAACGAACATTTCCAGGTATGAGAGAACATTCCCAGGCATGATACGACATTCCCAGGTATGACAAAACATTCCCAGTTGAGACAAACTTTCTCAGGTATGACACAATATTCCCATGAATAACACAACATTCCCAGGTATGATACAACATTCCTGGGATTGACAAAACATTCCAAGCTATGACAAATCATTTTGACGTATGTCAACATTCACTTGTATAATACAACATTCCTAGGAATGACACAACATTCCGAGGCATGACAGAACATTGCCAGGTAAGACATGGTAAGACACAACATTACCATATATGACAGAACATTCTCATTTATGATACAACGTTCCTAGGAATGACACAGTATTCCCATGTATGACACAACATTCCTAGGTATTACACAACATTCGCAAGTATGATTTAACGTTCCCAGGGATGACACAACATTGAAAGAGATGACATAACATTGCTAGGTATGTCATATTGTTATCACGTATGACACAACATTGCCAGGGATAAGACAGCATTGTCAGGTATGAAAACATTTTCATTTATGACTCGACATTTCCATATATGCATAACATTGCCTTGTATGACAGAACATTCTCATTTATGATACAACATTCCTAGGAATGACACAATATTCCCAGGTATGACACGACATTCCCAAGTATGACAGAACTTTCCAAGGTATGACACAATATTCCCAGGAAAGACACAACATTCTCAGGTATGACAAAACATTGCTCGGTGTAACACAACATTGCCAGGAATAACTTAACATTAAAGGTATGACACGAAATTGCCAGGTACGACTCAACTTTCCCAGGTATAACATATTCCCATGTATAACACAATATTCCCAGATATGACACAACATTCCCAGGAATGTCAGAACATTCCCAAGTATAAGAACATAAGAACATATGAACATAAGAAAGGAGGATCACTGCAGCTGGCCTGTTGGCCCATAATAGGCAGGTTCTTTGCAATACATCCCACTAACAAAACATTTGTCCAACCCAATTTTCAATGCCACCCAAGAAATAAGCTCTGGTAACTCTCCCACTCAAATCCAACCCCTCTCACTCATATATTTATCCAACCTAAATTTAGAACTACCCAAAGTCCTAGCTTCAATAACCCAACTAGGTAGACTGTTCCACTCATCAACTACCCTATTTCCAAACCAATACTTTCCTATGCCCTTTCTAAATCTAAACTTATCTAATTTAAATCCATTACTGCGGGTTCTCTCTTGGAGAGAGATCCTCAAGACCTTATTAATATCCCATTTATTAATACCTATCTTCCACTTATACACTTCGGTCATGTCTCCCCCTCATTCTTCGTCTAACAACTGAATGTAATTTAAGAGTCTTCAATCTTTCTTCATAAGGAAGATTTCTAATGCTATGTATTAATTTAATCATTCTACGCTGAATGTTTTCTAACGAATTTTTGTCCATTCTGTAATATGGAGACCAGAACTGAGCTGCATAATCTAGGTGAGGCCTTACTAATGATGTATAAAGCTGCAGTATAACCTCTGGACTTCTGTTGCTTACACTTCCTGATATAAATCCCAATAATCTATTTGCCCTATTACGTACGCTTAGGCACTGCAGTCTTGGTTTAAGGTTATTGCTAACTATAACCCCCAAGTCATTTTTGCAATCTGTATGGCTAAGTTCTACATTATTTAACTTATAAGTGCTAGGGTTATGGACACTCCCGAACTTCAGAACCTTACATTTATCTACAATGAACTGCATCTGCCACTTTGCTGACCAGGTATTGAGTTTGTCTAAATCCTCCTGAAGTTCCCTGATATCTACGTTTGAATCAATTATCCTACCTATCTTTGTGTCATCGGCGAATTTGCTCAATTCACTAGTAATTCCCTCATCAAGATCATTGATATATATTATAAAAAAAAACTGGCCTAAGACTGATCCCTGTGGAACGCCACTTGTTACAGATCCCCTCTCGGATTTAACCCCATTTATGGACACTCTCTGCTTCCTGTCTGTGAGCCATGACTCGATCCACGAGAGCACATTTCCCCCAATGCCATGAGCTGCTACTTTCTTTAACAGTCTTTGGTGTGGAACTCTATCGAAAGCCTTACTAAAATCTAAGTAAATAATATCAAATTCTTTATCGTGATCAACAGCCTCAAAAGCTTTACTGAAGAAAGTTAATAAATTAGTTAGACAAGAACGGCCACTCGTGAATCCATGCTGAGTATCATTAATCAAGTTATGCTTATCCAGATGGTTTCTTATAATCTCAGCTATAATTGACTCTAGTAATTTGCCTACAATTGAGGTCAGGCTTATTGGACGGTAATTTGATTGTAACGACTTGTCCCCTGCTTTAAAAATAGGAATTACATTAGCCATCTTCCACATATCAGACACTACACCTGTTTGAAGAGATAAATTAAAAATATTAGTTAATGGTTCACAGAGTTCCATTTTGCATTCCTTAAGAACCCTTGAAAAAAGCTCATCAGGTACCGGCGACTTATTTTGCTTCAGTCTGTCTATCTGCTTCACTACCATTTCACTAATGACTGTGATGTTACATAATTTATCTTCTTCAGGCTCACTATAAAAATTAATTACTGGAATATTATTAGTGTCTTCCTGTGTAAAAAAACGAGAGAAAATAATTATTTAAAATCGAGCACATTTCATTTTCTTTGTCAGTAAGATGCCCATAGTTATTTTTAAGGGGACCTATCTTATCTCTGACTTATGTTCTATAAACCTGGAAAAAACTTTTTGGGTTAGATTTCAAATCCCTAGCAACTTTAATTTCATAGTCCCGTTTAGCTTTTCTTATCCCCTTTTTAACGTCCCTCTTAATGTCAATATACCTATTCATAAGATGACCCTCACCTCTTTTGATGCGAATATAAATTCCCCTTTTCTGTCCTTAAAGATATCTGAGCCTATTATTCATCCATTTGGGGTCATTTCTAGTCGATCTAATTTCCTTATATGGAAAAATGTCCTTTGGGCAGCATGTATTGTGTTAAGAAAGCTGTCATACTGATAGTTCTCTTCGTTACCCCATACCACAGATGATAAGTGTTCTCTAAGCCCATTGTAATCTGCTAAGCGAAAATCTGGGAACAGTACTAAATTATCCCTACTATCATACTTCCATTCAATGCTAAAGATAATTGATTTGTGATCGCTTGTGCCGAGTTCCTCTGTAATTTCTAAATTATTAACAAGGGATTCATTGATTGCCAAAACCAAGTCAAGCAGGTTATTTCTCCTTGTAGGCTCTGTCACAAACTGCTTCAAAAAACAATCCTGAACTACTTCTAAGAAGTCGTTTGATTCTAAATTCCCAGTCAAGAAATTCCAATCAATATGACTAAAGTTAAAGTCTCCTAGAATTACTACATTATCGTGCCTTGTGGCCCTAACAATTTCCTCCCATAGTAGTCTCCCTTGGTCCCTATCTAAGTTTGGGGGACGGTATATCACACCTAAAATCAATTTTTTCATGTCCCTCTGAAAATTCTATCCAAACAGACTCTGTATGTGTTACCTCAGATTTAATACCCGTTTTTATGCAACAGTTCAAGCGATCTCGGACATAGAGTGCCACCCCACCCCCCTTCACGATGATTCTGTCCACTCGAAACAATTTAAAATCCTGTATGTGATATTCAGCAGGCATGTCCCGATTTTTCTTATTGAACCACGTCTCAGTTAAGGCAAATACATCAATGTTACCTGCACTAGCAACTATTCTCAACTCGTCCATCTTATTCCTAGCACTACGACTATTTGTGTAATATACATTTAAGGACCCTCCTTTCTCTTTACCCTTCCTGCTCCTTTCTGTTATTCCACTAAACCTATTACTGTCCTTGTCAATTAGTGCCACTGGCTTTCCAATACCTACCTCATTTTCCCTATTACTAGTTTTCCTAGTACTCATATTACTACACTGGGACTTCATTGTTTTCCACCAAAACCCATACAAGTAACTATTCCTAGTTTAAAGACCTAACAGCTCCCTCCACTGCTTTGGCCAGTGCTCCCACCCCACACCTAGATAAGTGAACCCCATTCCTGGCATACATGTTATTTCTGCCATAGAAGAGGTCCCATTTGTCAATGAATGTTACCGAATTTTCCTTACAGTATTTGTCCAGCCAGCAATTGACACCAATTGCACTGGACAACCATTCATTTCCAGCTCCTCTCCTTGGCAAATTACCACATATAACAGGGTTCCCACCCTTCCTCCTAATTATCTCTATTGCTGACCTATACCTGCTAATCAGGTCCTCACTCTTACGTCTGCCAACATCGTTGCCTCCAGCACTGAGACAGATAATAGGATTGCTCTCATTACCTCTCATAATGTCATCCAGATGGCTAACAATATCCTTCATCCCAGCCCCAAGAAAACACACTCTCTGCATCCTACTCCTATCCTTCAAGCACAAAGAAGGATCACTGCAACAGGCCTACTGACCCATGCAGAGCAGGTCCATGTCCCCCCCGATTAGATCAATGACCCCCCCCCCGCGGATTAGCACAATGACCCACCCAATCTGTTCACTTCCTCTCAAGGATGGAGCACTGCACCAGACCCAGCAGCACAAGCTAGTCAGGCCCAACTCACACCCACCCACACCCACGCATGTATTTATCTAACCTATTTTTAAAACTATACAACGTTTTAGCCTGAATAACTCTACTCGGGGGTTTGTTCCACTCACCCACGACTCTTTTATCAAACCAGTACTTTCCTATATCCGTCCTCATTCAGAACTTTTCCAACTTGAAACCATTGCTGCGAGTCCTGTCTTGGCTGGAAATTTTCAGCACGCTATTTACATCCCCTTTATTTATTCCTGTTTTCCATTTGTACACCTCGGTCATATCCCCCTTAAACTTTATTATTTAGTTAAAAAATTACTAAAAAAATATAGGAAACGATATATTTATACAGCCGCAAGTTATGGACTAATAGCCAGTGTTATTATAATAGATAAAAACTCTAAATAATTATTTTAGTGTATATATCATAAAACTGTTCAGTGAACCTTGTTATGGAAATCAAAGAGGAAATTCTTGTTCATGTTCAAGCAGATATTTACCGTTCAGATTGAACAGAAAATTGTTGAACTGACTTGAATATTTTTACTGCTGCACAGTTTATAAAGCAAATTTGTCTGCATGTTAGGCAATGTTGTGTTATACCTGAGAAAGTTGTGTCATACCTGGGAATGTTGTGTTATACCTGGGAATGTTGTGTTATACCTGGGAATGTTGTGTTATACCTGGCAATGTTGTGTTATACCTGGGAATGTTGTGTTATACCTGGGAAAGTTGTGTTATACTTGGGAATGTTGTGTTATACCTGGGAATGTTGTGTTATACCTGGGAATGTTGTGTTATACCTGGGAATGTTGTGTTATACCTGGGAATGTTGTGTTATACCTGGGAATGTTGTGTTATACCTGGGAATGTTGCGTTATACCTGGGAATGTTGTGTTATACCTGGGAATGTTGTGCTATACCTGGGAATGTTGTGTTATACCTGGGAATGTTGTGTTATACCTGGGAATGTTGTGTTATACCTGGGAATGTTGTGTAATACCCGGGAATGTTGTGTTATACGCGGGAATGTTGTGTTATTCCTGGAAATGTTGTGTTATACCTGGGAATGTTGTGTTATTCCAGGGAATGTTGTCTTATACCTTGAAATGTTGTGTTATACCTGGGAATGTTGTCTTATACCTGGGAATGTTGTGTTATACGCGGGAATGTTGTGTTATTCCTGGAAATGTTGTGTTATACCTGGGAATGTTGTGTTATACCCGGGAATGTTGTGTTATTCCTGGGAATGTTGTGTTATACCTGGGAATGTTGTGCAATACCCGGGAATGTTGTGTTATTCCTGGGAATGTTGTGTTATACCTGGGAATGTTGTGTTATACCCGGGAATGTTGAGTTATACCCGGGAATGTTGTGTTATACCTGGGAATGTTGTGTAATACCCGGGAATGTTGTGTTATCCCTGGGAATGTTGTGTTATACCTGGGAATGTTGTCTTATACCTGGGAATGTTGCGTTATACCTGGGAATGTTGTGTAATACCTGGGAATGTTGTGTAATACCCGGGAATGCTGTGTTATACCTGGGAATGTTGTGTTATACCTGGGAATGTTGTGTTATACCTGGGAATGTTGTGTTATACCTGGGAATGTTGTGTAATACCCGGGAATGCTGTGTTATACCTGGGAATGTTGTGTTATACCTGGGAATGTTGTGTTATACCTGGGAATGTTGTGTAATACACGGGAATGTTGTGTAATACCCGGGAATGTTGTGTTATACCTGGGAATGTTGTGTTATACCTGGGAATGTTGTGTTATACCTGCAAATGTTTTGTTATACCCCTGAATGTTGTGTTATACCTGGGAATGTTGTGTTATAACTGGGAATGTTGTGTTATACCCGGGAATGTTGTGTTTTACCTGGGAATGTTGTGTTATACCTGGGAATGTTGTGTTATACCCGGGAATGTTGTGTTATACCTGGGAATGTTGTGTTATACCTGGGAATGTTGTGTTATACCCGGGAATGTTGTGTTATACCTGGGAATGTTGTGTTATACCTGGGAATGTTGTGTTATACCTGGGAATGTTGTGTTATACCTGGGAATGTTGTGTTTTACCCGGGAATGTTGTGTTATACCTGGGAATGTTGTGTAATACTCTGGAATGTTGTGTTATACCTGGGAATGATGAGTTATACCTGGGAATGTTGTGTAATACTCGGGAATGTTGTGTAATACTCGGGAATGTTGTGTTATATCTGGGAATGTTGTGTTATACTTGGGAATGTTGAGTTATACCTGGGAATGTTGTGTAATACTCGGGAATGTTGTGTAATACTCGGGAACGTTGTGTTATATCTGGGAATGTTGTGTTATACTTGGGAATGTTGTGTTATACCTGGGAATGTTGTGTTATACCCGGGAATGTTGTGTTATAATTGGGAATGTTGTGTTATACCAGGGAATGTTGTGTTACACCTGGGAATGTTGTGTAATACCCGGGAATGTTGTGTTATACCTGGGAATGTTGTGTTATACCTGGGAATGTTGTGTTATACCTGGGAATGTTGTGTTATACCTGGGAATGTTGTGTTATACCTGGGAATGTTGTGTAATACCTGGGAATGTTGTGTTATACCTGGGAATGTTGTGTTATACCTGGGAATGTTGTGTAATACCCGGGAATGTTGTGTAATACCCGGGAATGTTGTGTTATACCTGGGAATGTTGTGTAATACCCGGGAATGTTGTGTAATACCTGGGAATGTTGTGTTATACCTGGGAATGTTGTGTTATACCTGGGAATGTTGTCTTATACCTGGGAATGTTGTGTTATACCTGGGAATGTTGTCTTATACCTGGGAATGTTGTGTTATACCTGGGAATGTTGTGTAATACCCGGGAATGTTGTGTTATACCTGGGAATGTTGTGTTATACCTGGGAATGTTGTGTTATACCTGGGAATGTTGTGTTATACCTGGTAATGTTGTGTTATACCTGGGAATGTTGTGTTATACCTGGGAATGTTGTGCAACACCCGGGAATGTTGTGTTATACCTGAGAATGTTGTGTTATACCCGGGAATGTTGTGTTATACCTGGGAATGTTGTGTTATACCTGGGAATGTTGTGTTATACCCGGGAATGTTGTGTAATACCCGGGAATGTTGTGTTATAACCGGGAATATTGTGTTATACCCGGAAATGTTGAGTTATAACTGGGAATATTGTGTTATACCTGGGAATGTTGTGTTATGCCTGGGAATGTTGTGTAATACCAGGGAATGTTGTGTTATACCTGGGAATGTTGTGTTATACCTGGGAATGTTGTGTTATACCTGGGAGTGTTGTGTAATACCATGGAATGTTGTGTTATACCTGGGAATGTTGTGTAATACCCGGGAATGTTGTGTAATACCCAGGAATGTTGCGTTATACCTGGGAAAGTTGTGTTATACCTGGGAATGTTGTGTTATACCTGGGAATGTTGTGTTATACCCGGGAATGTTGTGTAATACCTGGGAATGTTGTGTAATACCTGGCAATGTTGTGTTATACCTGGGAATGTTGTGTTATACCTAGGAATGTTGTGAAATTCCCGGGAATGTTGTGTAATACCTGGGAATGTTGAGTTATACCAGGGAATGTTGTGTTATAAATGGGAATGTTGTGTAATAACCGGGAATGTTGTGTAATACCTGGGAATGTTGTGTTTTACCTGGGAATGTTGTGTTATACCTGGGAATGTTGTGTTATACCTGGGAATGTTGTGGAATACCCGGGAATGTTGTGTTATACTGTAAATGTTGTGTTATACCTGGGAATGTTGTGTTATACCCGGGAATGTTGTGTTATACCTGGGAATGTTGTGTTATACCTGGGAATGTTGTGTTATACCTGGGAATGTTGTGGAATACCCGGGAATGTTGTGTTATACCTGGGAAAGTTGTGTTATACCTGGGAATGTTGTGTTATACCAGGGAATGTTGTGTAATACCCGGGAATGTTGCGTTATACCTGGGAAAGTTGTGTTATACCTGGGAATGTTGTGTTATACCTATGAATGTTGTGTTATACCCGGGAATGTTGTGTTATACCTGGGAATGTTGTGTAATACCCGGGAATGTTGTGTTATACCTGGGAATGTTGTGTTATACCTGGGAATGTTGTGTAATACCTGGGAATGTTGTGTTATACCTGGGAATGTTGTGTTATACCTGGGAATGTTGTGTTATACCTGGGAATGTTGTGTTATACCTGGGAATGTTGTGTTATACCTGGGAATGTTGTGTTATACCTGGGAATGTTGTGTTATACCTGGGAATGTTGTGTTATAACAGGGAATGTTGTGTTATACCCGGGAATGTTGTGTTATACCCGGGAATGTTGTGTTATACCTGGGAATGTTGTGTAATACCCGGGAATGTTGTGTTATACCTGGGAATGTTGTGTTATACCTGGGAATGTTGTGTTATACCTGGGAATGTTGTGTAATACCTGGGAATGTTGTGTTATACCTGGGAATGTTGTGTTATACCTGGGAATGTTGTGTTATACCTGGGAATGTTGTGTTATACCTGGGAATGTTGTGTTATACCTGGGAATGTTGTGTTATACCCGGGAATGTTGTGTTATACCTGGGAATGTTGTGTTATACCTGGGAATGTTGTGTTATACCTGGGAATGTTGTGTTATACCTGGGAATGTTGTGTTATACCTGGGAATGTTGTGTTATACCTGGGAATGTTGTGTTATACCTGGGAATGTTGTGTTATACCTGGGAATGTTGTGTTATACCCGGGAATGTTGTGTTATACCTGGGAATGTTGTGTAATACCTGGGAATGTTGTGTTATACCTGGGAATGTTGTGTAATACCCGGGAATGTTGTGTTATACCTGGGAATGTTGTGTAATACCTGGGAATGTTGTGTTATACCTGGGAATGTTGTGTTATACCTGGGAATGTTGTGTTATACCTGGGAATGTTGTGTTATACCTGGGAATGTTGTGTTATACCTGGGAATGTTGTGTTATACCTGGGAATGTTGTGTTATACCAGAGAATGTTGTGTAATACCTGGGAATGTTGTGTAATACCCGGGAATGTTGTGTTATACCTGGGAATGTTGTGTAATACCCTGGAATGTTGTGTTATACCTGGGAATGTTGTGTAATACCCGGGAATGTTGTGTTATACCTGGGAATGTTGTGTTATACCTGGGAATGTTGTGTTATACCTGGGAATGTTGTGTTATACCTGGGAATGTTGTGTAATACCTTGAATGTTGTGTTATACCTGGGAATGTTGTGTTATACCTGGGAATGTTGTGTAATACCCGGGAATGTTGTGTTATACCTGGGAATGTTGTGTTATACCTGGGAATGTTGTCTTATACCTGGGAATGTTGTGTAATACCCGGGAATGTTGTGTTATACCTGGGAATGTTGTGTAATACCCGGGATATGTTGTGTAATTCCCGGGAATGTTGTGTAATACCCGGGAATGTTGTGTAATACCCGGGAAAGTTGTGTAATACCTAAGAATATTGTGTAATACCCGGGAATGTTGTGTTATACCTGGGAATGTTGTGTAATACCCTGGAATGTTGTGTTATACCTGGGAATGTTGTGTTATACCTGGGAATGTTGTGTAATACCCGGGAATGTTGTGTTATACCAGGGAATGTTGTGTTATACCTGGGAATGTTGTGTTATACCTGGGAATGTTGTGTAATACCCGGGAATGTTGTGTAATACCCGGGAATGTTGTGTAATACCTGGGAATGTTGTGTTATACCTGGGAATGTTGTGTTATACCTGGGAATGTTGTCTTATACAGGCAATGTTGTGTTATACCTGGGAATGTTGTCTTATACCTGGGAATGTTGTCTTATACAGGCAATGTTGTTATACCTGGGAATGTTGTCTTATACCTGGGAATGTTGTGTGATACCTGGGAATGTTGACTTATACCTGGGAATGTTGTGTTATACCTGGGAATGTAGTGAAATACCTGGGAATGTTGTGTTATACCTGGGAATGTTGTGTTATACCTGGGAATGTTGTGTTATACCCGGGAATGTTGTGTTATACCTGGGAATGTTGTGTTATACCTGGGAATGTTGTGTTATACCTGGGAATGTTGTGTTATACCTGGGAATGTTGTGTAATACCCGGGAATGTTGTGTAATACCCGAGAATGTTGTGTTATACCCGGGAATGTTGTATTATACCTGCGAATATTGTGTAATACCCGGGAATGTTGTATAATACCTGGGAATGTTGTGTAATACCCGGGAATGTTGTGTAATACCCGGGAATGTTGTGTTATACCTGGGAATGTTGTGTAATACCCGGGAATGTTGTGTTATACCCGGGAATGTTGTGTTATACCTGGGAATGTTATGTAATACCAGGGAATGTTGTGTTATACCTGGGAATGTTGTGTAATTCCAGGGAATGTAGTGTAATACCTGGGAATGTTGTGTTATACCTGGGAATGTTGTGTAATACCTGGGAATGTTGTGTAATACCCGGGAATGTTGTGTGATACCCGGGAAAATTGTATAATACCTAGGAATGTTGTGTTACACCTGCGAATGTTGTGTAATACCCGGGAATGTTGTGTAATACCTGGGAATGTTGTGTTACACCTATGAATGTTGTGTAATACCCGGGAATGTTGTGTAATACCCGGGAATGTTGTGTAATACCTGGGAATGTTGTGTAATACCTGGGAATGTTGTGTTATACCTGGGAATGTTGTGTTATACCTGGGAATGTTGTGTTTTACCTGGGAATGTTGTCTTATACCTGGGAATGTTGTGTAATACCCGGGAATGTTGTGTAATACCTGGGAATGTTGTGTTATACCTGGGAATGTTGTGTTATACCTGGGAATGTTGTGTTATACCTGGGAATGTTGTGTTATACCTGGGAATGTTGTGTTATACCTGGGAATATTGTGTTATACCTGGGAATGTTGTGTTATACCTGGGAATGTTGTGTTATACCTGGAAATGTTGTGTTATACCTGGGAATGTTGTGTTATACCTGGGAATGTTGTGTTATACCTGGGAATATTGTGTTATACCTGGGAATGTTGTGTTATACCTGGGAATGTTGTGTTATACCTGGGAATGTTGTGTTATACCTGGGAATGTTGTGTTATACCTGGGAATGTTGTGTTATACCTGGGAATGTTGTGTTATACCTGGGAATGTTGTGTTATACCTGGGAATGTTGTGTTATACCCGGGAATGTTGTGTTATACCTGGGAATGTTGTGTTATACCTGGGAATGTTGTGTAATACCTGGGAATGTTGTGTTATACCTGGGAATGTTGTGTAATACCTGGGAATGTAGTTTTATACCCGGGAATGTTGTGTAACACCCGGGAATGTTGTGAAATACATGGGAATGTTGTGTTATATCTGGGAATGTTGTGTTATACCTGGGAATGTTGTGTTACACCCGGGAATGTTGTGTTATACCTGGGAATGTTGTGTAATACTAGGACTGAAGAAGCCACTCGTGGCGAACGTTTCCTTTAATAAATGTCCTGAACTGTACATATGTGTCTTTTTCCACATACCTGGGAATGTTGTGACATACCTGGGAATGTTGTGTCATACCTGGGAATATGATATACCTGGGAATGTTCTCTCATAGCTGGGAATGTAGTGACATACCTGGGAATCTTATGACATACATGGGAATGTTGTATCATACCTGGGAATGTTGTGTCATGCCTTTGAGTGTTTTGTAAAACTTGGGAATGTTGTGTCATACCTGGAAAAGTTGTCATTCCTGGGACTTTTGTCAAAGCTGGGAATGTTCTGTCATACCTGGTAATGTTGTGTTATACCTGGAAATATTGTGTCATACATGGGAATGTTGTGTCATACTGGGAGAGTTGCGTCATACCTGTGAATGTTGTGTCATACCTGACAATGCTTTGTCATACATAAGAACATAAGAAAGGAGGACCACTGCAGCAGGCCTGTTGGCCCATACTAGGCTAGTCCCTTACAATCCATCCCACCAACAAAGCAATCTCCCAACCCAATTTTCAATGCTACCCAAGAAATAAGCTCTGATAACTCTATCCACTCATTTGCAAGTCCCACTCAAATCAAACCCCTCTCACTCATATTTTTATCCAACCTAAATTTGAAACTACCCAAAGTCCCAGCCTCAATAACCCAACTAGGTAGACTGTTCCACTCATGAACTACCCTATTTCCAAACCAATACTTTCCTATGTCCTTTCTAAATCTAAACTTGTCTAATTTAAATCCATTACTGCGGGTTCTCTCTTGAAGAGACATCCTCAAGACCTTATTAATATCCCCTTTATTAATACCTATTTTCCACTTATACACTTGGATCAGGTCTCCCCTCATTCTTCGTCTAACAAGTGAATGTAACTTAAGAGTCTTCAATCTTTCTTCATAAGGAAGATTTCTAATGCTATGTATTAATTTAGTCATCCTACGCTGAATGTTTTCTAACGAATTTATGTCCATTCTGTAATATGGAGACCAGAATTGAGCTGCATAATCTAGGTGAGGCCTTACTAATGATGTTTAAAGCTGCAGTATAACCTCTTGACTTCTGTTGCTTACACTTCTTGATATAAATCCCAATAATCTATTTGCCTTATTACGTGCGCTTAGGCATTGCTGTCTTTGTTTAAGGTTGCTGCTCACCATAACCCCCAAGTCCTTTTTGCAATCTGTATGGCTAAGTTCTACATTATTTAACTTATAAGTGCTAGGGTTATGGACACTCCCAAGCTTCAGAACCTTGCATTTATCTACATTGAACTGCATCTGCCTCTTTTCTGACCAAGAATATAGTTTGTCTAAATCCTCCTGAAGTTCCATAACATCTACGTTTGAATCAATTATCCTACCTATCTTTGTGTCATCGGCGAATTTGCTCATATCACTAGTAATTCCCTCATCAAGATCATTGATATATATTATAAACAAGAACGGGCCTAAGACTGATCCCTGTGGTACGCCACTTGTTACTGATACCCACTCGGATTGAACCCCATTTAAGCAAACTCTCTGCTTCCTATTAGTGAGCCATGACAGCACTTTTCCCCCAGTGCCATGAGCTGCCACTTTTTTTAACAGTCTCTGGTGCGGTACTCTATCAAAAGCCTTACTTTTGTCAGAGCTGTGAATATTGAATCATAACTGGGAATATATTTTCTTACCTTGGAATATTGTATCATACCTGGCTGGGAACGTTGTGTCATATCTGGCAATGTTGTGTCACAACTGGGAATGTTGTGTCATAACGGGAAATCTTGTGCCATACATGAGAATGTTGTGTGATACCTGGAAATGTTGTGTGATACCTGAGAATCTTGTGTTGTACCTGGGAATGGTCTGTCATACCATGGAATGTTCTGTCATACCTGCGAATGTTGTGTCATCCTTGGGAATATTTTGTCATATCTGAGAATGCTTTCTCATACCTGGAAATCTTGTATTATGCCTGGGTATATTATATGATACCTGGGAATTTTGTGTCATATCTGGGAATGTTGTGTCATACCTGAGAATGTTGTGTCATACCTGGAGATTTTCTGTCATACCTCAGAATGTTGTGTCATACCTCAGAATGTTGTGTCAAGCCTGCGATAACTGCATCATACTTGACAATGTTATGTTTAACCTGGGATTGTTAACTAATAAGTGGGTGTGTTGTGTCATACCTGAGAATATTGTGTCATACCTGGCAATGTCGTGTCATACCTGGGAATATTGTGTAATACCTAGCAATACAATACCCATCTAGAAACCCATCAGTTACACAACCCAGGGCAACATGGGTTTAGAACAGGTCGCTCCTGTCTGTCTCAACTATTGGATCACTACGACAAGGTCCTAGATTCACTAGAAGACAAAAAGAATGCAGATGTAATAAATACAGGCTTTGCAAAAGCCTTCGACAAGTGTGATCATGGCATAATAGCGCACAAAATGCGTGCTAAAGGAATAACAGGAAAAGTCGGTCGATGGATCTATAATTTCCTCACTAACAGAACACAGAGAGTAGTAGTCAACAGAGTAAAGTCCGAGGCAGCCAAGGTGAAAAGCTCTGTTCCACAAGGCACAGTACTCGCTGCCATCTTGTTCCTCATCCTCATATCTGACATAGACAAGGATGTCAGCCACAGCACCGTGTCTTCCTTTGCAGATGACACCCGAATCTGCATGACAGTGTCTTCCAGTGCAGACACTGCAAGGCTCCAGGCGGACATCAACCAAATCTTTCAGTGGGCTGCAGAAAACAATATGAAGTTCAACGATGAGAAATTTCAATTACTCAGATATGGTTAACACGAGGAAATTAAATCTTCATCAGAGTACAAAACAAATTCTGGCCACAAAATAGAGCGAAACACCAACGCCAAAGACCTGGGAGTGATCATGTCGGAGGATCTCACCTTCAAGGACCATAACATTGTATCAATCACATCTGCTAGAAAAATGACAGGATGGATAATGAGAACCTTCAAAACTAGGGAGGCCAAGCCCATGATGACACTCTTCAGGTCACTTGTTCTATCTAGGCTGGAATATTGCTGCACACTAACAGCACCTTTCAAGGCAGGTGAAATTGCTGACCTAGAAAATGTACAGAGAACCTTCACGGCGCGCATAACGGAGATAAAACACCTCAATTACTGGGAGCGCTTGAGGTTCCTAAACCTGTATTCCCTGGAACGCAGGAGGGAGAGATACATGATTATATACACCTGGAAAATCCTAGAGGGACTAGTACCGAACTTGCACACGAAAATCACTCACTACGAAAGCAAAAGACTTGGCAGACGATGCAACATCCCCCCAATGAAAAGCAGGGGTGTCACTAGCACGTTAAGAGACCATACAATAAGTGTCAGGGGCCCGAGACTGTTCAACTGCCTCCCAGCATACATAAGGGGGATTACCAACAGACCCCTGGCAGTCTTCAAGCTGGCACTGGACAAGCACCTAAAGTCGGTTCCTGATCAGCCGGGCTGTGGCTCGTACGTTGGATTGCGTGCAGCCAGCAGTAACAGCCTGGTTGATCAGGCTCTGATCTACCAGGAGGCCTGGTCACAGACCGGGCCGCGGGGGCGTTGACCCCCGGAACTCTCTCCAGGTAAACTCCAGGTAAACTGTGTTACCCCTGGCAAAAGGTGTGTCCCACCTTGCAATGTTGTGACATACCTGGCAATGTTGTGTCATACCTGGCAATGTTGTGTCATACCTGGCAATGTTGTGTCATATCTGGCATTGTTGTGTCATACATGGGAATGTTGTGTCATACATAGGAATGTTGTGTCATACCGGGGAATGTTGCGTCATTCATGGGAATGTTGTGTCATACCTTGGAATATTGAGTCATACATGAGAATATTGTTTCACACCTAGGAATGTCGTGTCATTCCTGGGAATGTTGAGTCATAATTGGCAATGTCGTGTTATATCTGGGAATGTTAAATCATACCTCGCAATACTGAGTTATAACTCTCAATGTCGTGTCATACCTGGGAATGTTGTATCACACCTGGCAATGTTGTGTCATGTCTGGTAATGTTGTGTCATCTATTGGAATGATATGTCATGCCTAGGAATGCTGAGTCATTCCAGGTAATGTTGTGTCATTCCTTGGAATATTGTGTCAAACCTGAAAATGTTGTGTTATACCAGGAATTGTTCCGTCATATCAGAGAATGTTGCGTCATACCTGCGATAATTGTTTCATACTTGGCAATGTCGAGTCATACCTGGGAATGTTCTATCTTACCTGACAATGCTGTGTTATACCTGGCAAAAGTTGTGTCATACCTGGCAATGTTTTGTCATACCTGGTGTTTTGTCACACCTGGCAATGTTGTGTCTTACCTAGCAATGTTATGTAATCCCTGGGAATGTTGTGTCATACCTAGGAATGTTGTCATATACGGAAGTGTTGCATCACACCGAGGAATGTTTTGTCACACCATGGAATATTATGTCGTACCTGGAAATGTTGTGTCAAACCAGGGAATGTTCTGTCACACCTGAGAATGTTGTGTCATACCTGGGAATGTTGTGTCAAACCTAGTAATGTGACATACTTAGGAATGTTGTGTCAAGCCTGTGAATATTGTGTCATGCCTAGGAATATTGAGTCACACCTGGGAAAGTCGTGAAATACATGGGAATGTTGAGTAATACCTGTCAATGTCGTGCAATTCCTGACAATATTGTATCACACCTGGGAAAGTTGTATTATACCTGGCAATGTTGTATCATCTCTGGCATAATGTGTCATGCCTGGGAATGTTGCGTCTTACCTGCGAATGTTGAGTCATTCCAGGTAATGTTGTGTCACACATAGAAATCTTGCATTATACCTGGGAATGTTGTGTCACATCTGGAAATGTGTCATACATGGGAATGGTGTGTCATACCAAGGAGTATTGTGTTAAACTGGGAATGTTGCGACATACCTGGGAACATTGTGTCATACCAGAGTATGATGTATCATTCCTGTGAATGTTGTGTCATACCTGGGAATGTTTTGTCATTCCTGGAAATCTTGTATTATACCTTGAAATACTGTGTAATACCTGGGAATGTTGTATCATACCTGAGAATGTTGTGTCATACCTAAAAATGTTGTGTTGTACCTGAAAATGTTGTGTCATACCTGGAGGTTACCTGGAGGTTATTCCGGGAATCAACGTCCCCTCGGCCCAGTCCATGACCAGGCTTCCCGATGGATCAGGGCCTGATCAACTAGGCTGTTACTGCTGGCCGCATGCAGTCCAACGTACGAGCCACAGCCACAGTCTTGGGCTCCGGACACTTACTGTGTTTTCCCTTAGTGTACCAATGGCGCCCCTACTTTTTATTGGGGGCATTTTGCATCGCCTGCCCAGTCTTTTGCTTTCGTAGGGAGTGATTTCTGTGTGCAGATTTGGGACCATTCCTTCCAGGATTTTCCAAGAGTAGATTATGATATATCTCTCCCTCCTGCGTTCCAACGAGTACAAGTCAAGTGCTTCCAAGCGTTCCCAATAGTTAAGGTGCTTGACAGAACTTGCAGTCATTGATAACTGGAACCTATTCTTTGGCAAACGTGATATGTATGCAAGGGATGGGGTTCATCTCTCTGGGGATAGAGTGGTTGCATTACCCAATTCAATTGAGAGGGTAATTGATGACTTGTCTAGGAATTTAAACTGATAGATTATAGAGGTATGGGTGTTTGTGGGAAACTATCAGGCTGCAGCATTAGGGTTAAAAACAGCAGTTATTACCGGGATACCTCAGGAATATGTTTAAAAGGCAATATTCAAAATAAAGTTGCTAGTAATGGCAAATCAATTGATCAACAAAGAAAGATAGTAAACGGCAACGAGTGACTAGCTCTCTTAAGGTTTACTATACAAATAGTAGGCGTCTAAGAAATAAGATAGATGAGCTAAGATTTATTGCAAGTGTAAGTAATATAGATATTAGTGGTATAACAGAGACCTACCTGGTTCAACTTGAAAGATAGAGAAATGCCTTCTGAATGCAACATATATGGCTATAAACTATTCCACACTGATAGGGTCAACAGGAAGGGTGGTGGAGTGGCGATGTACGTCAGAGAAAATTTAAATTGTTGTCTTAGACATGATATAAGATTAGAAACATCGAACTCAGAATCTGTTTGGCTACAGTTTCTCGAGGGACGTGACAAATAAATTTTGGGTGTGATTTATAGGCCCGCAAACCTTGATAGGGAGTGCAGTAAGCTGTTATGGGACGAAATTCATAAGGCATCTGGATATGAAAATGTTGTGATAATGGGAGATTTTAACTTAAGACAAATTGATTGGAACAATATGACAGGTAATCTTGAGTCCAGTGACTTTCTTGAAACGGTTCATGATTCCTTTTTAGAACAGGTTGTGACAGAATCAACTAGAGTAAACAATCTGCTTGACTTGGTTCTTGCCAACAAAGATTCACTTATTAATAATCTTGAGGTTAATGAGGAGCTTGGGGAAAGTGGTCACAAATCACTTAGTTTCAATATATCATGGAATTACCCAGATAACTGCAATCAAATCTCTGTCCCAGATTTTCGCTTGGCCGACTTCATGGGACTGAAAAATTACCTGGGTGGGCTAAATTGGGATGTCCTGACTATGGATCAGGTAGGTGATCTTGGTTGCCAATATAACGTTTTTCAGAGCATAGTTCTAGCTGCTCAGACAACTTTTGTTCCGAGTTGGGAAATCAGATCTAACAAAAATGATCCCAAATGGATGAACAATAGATTAAAACATCTCACTGGTCAAAAGAGAGGCACATATATAGGCGTATCAAAAGAGGGGATGGGAAGTTAAGAAATCGAAATATTCATTTAAAGAAAGAAATAAAGAAAGGAATAAGAAAAGCAAAAAGGGACTTTGAGGCTAAGGTCTCAAGGGATTCAAAGACTAACCCAAAAGGGTTCTTTCAGGTATCCAGAAGCAAGATTAGGGACAAGATTGGCCCACTTAAGAGTAACTCTGGTCAGATCTCTAACAGTGATAAGGATAAGTGTGAAATTCCCAATACCTACTTCCTCTCAGTTTTCACCCAGGAAAATACTAGCGATATTCCTGAAATAATAGATTATGTAGAACAGGGTAATAAACTATGTACGATTGTGGTAACTAGTGACATGGTCCTCAGACAAACAGAGAAACTAAAACCTAACAATTCCCCAGGCCCTGATGAACTGTTTGCAAGGGTGTTAAAGGAATGTAAAGAGGAACTTAGCATACATTTGGCTAATATTCTTTTTAACATATCACTACAAACTGGCATAGTGCAGGATAAGTGGAAAATGACAAATGTAATACCTGCTTACAAGGCAGGTGACAGGTCCTTGGCTTCGAACTATAGATCAATAACCCTTACCTCTATAATGGGAAAATTTAGGAATCAATGATTGCCGAAGCAATTCGTAGCCATCTTGTTAGGCACAGATTGATTAATGAATCTCAACATGGTTTTACAAAGGGGCGTTCCTGTTTTACGAATTTATTAACTTTTTTCACTAAGGTGTTTGAGGAGGCAGATCATGGTAATGAATATGATATTGTGTATATGGACTTCAGTAAGGCTTTCGAGAGAGTTCCACACCAGAGGCTATTGAGGAAACTTAAGGCACATGGAATAGGAGGAGAAATTTTTTCCTGAGAAGAGGCATGGCTGACAAATAGACAGCAGAGAGTTTGCATAAATGGGAAGAATCAGAATGGGGGCACGTCACAAGCGGTGTTTCTCAGGGGTAAGTGTTGTTCACAATTTACATAAACGACAGAGATGAGGGAATAAATAACGACATAAGCAAATTTGCTGATGACACCAAAATAGGCCAGCCAATTCAATCTAATGAGGACACTAGAGCACTCCAGGATGATTTGAATAGATTGATGCAATGGTCAGAGAAGTGGCAGATGCGGTTTAATATTGACAAATGCAAAGTTCTAAATGTTGGACAGTTAAATAACCATGCCACATATAAACTAAATAATGTAGATCTTAATACTGTTGTTGCGAAAAGGAGGATGACAAAGATGATCCCATGTATCAGAAATCTTCCCTATGAGGATAGACTGAAGGCTCTGAATCTGCACTCTCTCTAAACGCGTAGAATTAGGGGTGATATGATCGAGGTGTATAAATGGAAAACAGGAATAAATAAAGGGGATGTAAATAGTGTGCTGAAAATTTCCAGCCAAGACAGGACTCGCAGCAATGGTTTCAAGTTGGAAAAATTCAGATTCAGGAAGGATATAGGAAATCACTGGTTTGGTAATAGAGTTGTGGATGAGTACAGTTATTGAGGCTAAAACGTTGTGTAGTTTTAAGAAAAGGTTAGATAAATGCATGAGTGGGTTTGGGTGGGTGTGAGTTGGACCTGACTAGCTTGTGTTGCTGGGTCTGGTACAGTGCTCCATCCTTGAGTAGGGATGACCAGACTGGGTGGGTCATTGGGATAATCCGGGGGGTGGGTCATTGGTCTAATCCGGGGGGGGGGACATGGACCTGCTCCGCATTGGTCAGTAGGCCTGTTGCAGTGTTCCTTCTTTCTTATGTTCTTATGTTCTGGTTAGCAGTAATCTAAAACCAGGACAACAGTTCATTAGTGTTCGCAATAAAGCTAACAGAATTCTTGGCTTCATATCTAGAAGTATAAATAATAGAAGTCCTTAGGTTGTTCTTCAACTCTATATATCGTTGGTTAGGCCTCATTTAGACTGTTGCACAGTTCTGGTCACCGTATTACAGAATGGATATAAATGCTCTGGAAAACGTACAGAGGAGGATGACAAAGATGATCCCCATGTACCAGAAATCTTCCTTATCAGGATAGACTGAAGGCCCTGAATCTGTATTCTCACGAAAGGCGTAGAAATAAAGCTATGAGTCCCAGAATAACTCATTATAAATTTAGGGAACTTTAAACGTCAGCAGTAGAATTGTAGATTTTGTCGAAGACAGATAGGTATATGGTGAGTGAGATGTTGTTATTTCGGCAAATGTAGATGGCTGAGGAGACATAGAAATTTGAGGATTTCTGGTCGATTGCTTGGAACACGAAGAACAAGAAACAGCTTAATTTGTTTGGCACCTTGATGCTCACAAAGCTATCATGACCACCTACAATGCGCAGTTTAGCATACAGTATTTGCAATGTCGATTAAACATTTACATTTTGGGCCATTTTCATATGCTTACCAGAAGTAATTGAGATACCTTTTACGCTTATTAAAAATAAAAAGAACTTCTATAAATATTTACTTCGTTGAAGTATCGCCATCCAGTGACAATATAAGTACAATACATGGACATAACCTGAGGACTGTAAAAATACGCACAGAAGACAGTGAAAGATGATCTAATCAGTCCAGAAATCTAGAGGAAAGTGATGCCCACATTAGGCTGGCATCTTCATTATACTTCATAGCATATTGTGTAAGCTTGTGTAAGTTTCTAAAGAAAATGACATAAAACGGGAGTAGAAGAGTTAACTCAAAAAACACAATAGGAAACTGAGACATATTACGACGTTTTGATCCGACTGGGATCATTAACTAGTCTTTCCACTTAATGGCTCATGTAGGACCGAAACATCAACAAAAATTTCAGTCTTTCAGTTGCGGATTGCCTGTTCCTTAAAAACATACATTCCTTCCCAATATATATTCCTTTCTAATATACATTCCTTACACATATACCTTCCTTACCCATATACATTCCTTATCAATATAAATTCCTCACAATATACATTCCTTGCCGATATGCATTCCTTACCAATATACATTCCTTTCCAATATACATTCCTTCCACATTCTTATGAATTCGTTCACATCAGTATGTTTTCATTAGAAAATAAATACGAGAATAAAATTTCTAAATTTTAAGTTTTTTTATGTATGTAAATAGTTGTAACAACTCTTTTAACATAAAAAAAATCATTATATTTTCAAGTTAGGACTTTTAATTAAAACAAAAATTACTATTAGTGTAACAACATTTGCAGGATCCAGATGAACAGCTTCCAATAGTAATTTTTCCAGCCTGGCAGCTACTTCTACACCCACCAGTGTAGTTCTTATATTTGCAATCTGAGTCATGTAGTCCACAAACTGTAAATAAGATATTAATAGTGTTACATTTGCATATATATATATATATATATATATATATATATATATATGAATATATGTATATATATATATATATGTATATATATATATATGTATATATATATATATATGTATATATATATATATATATATGTATATATATATATGTCGTGCCGAATATGTAAAACTGGTCAATTAGCAAGAACTCATTTAAAATTAAGTCCTTTCTGAAATTTTCTCTTATACGTTTAAAGATATATTTTTTCCTTAATGTTAATGCAAAAAATGTTAATTTTGCACCAAAAGAATCTAAGAAAACTTACCTAACCTTATTATAACAAGAACAATTTATTTTAGCCTAACCCAACTAAATATATTTTAGATTTGTTTACAATAATTTAATACTAAACAAACACAGTGAAATATATTTTTTTCGTTAGGTTCAGAATGATTTTGGCGAAATTATTGCATACACAAATTTTCACTTGTCCTATGTGGCAAGATAAGCGTTGCTATTTAAGCCAAGATCGCAAGTTCTGCCTATTCGGCACGACATATGTATATAAATATATATATATATATATATATATATATATATATATATATATATATATATATATATATATATATATATATATATATATATATATATATAAATTTATATATATATATTTTAAGAAAAAGAGGATAAATAAGTATACACGATATGATGTAGGGCGAAATGACAGTAGTTTGTTGGATTATGTATTGGTAGATAAAAGACTGTTGAGTAGACTTCAGGATGTACATGTTTATAGAGGGGCCACAGATATATCAGATCACTTTCTAGTTGTAGCTACACTGAGAGTAAAAGGTAGATGGGATACAAGGAGAATAGAAGCATCAGGGAAGAGAGAGGTGAAGGTTTATAAACTAAAAGAGGAGGCAGTTAGGGTAAGATATAAACAGCTATTGGAGGATAGATGGGCTAATGAGAGCATAGGCAATGGGGTCGAAGAGGTATGGGGTAGGTTTAAAAATGTAGTGTTAGAGTGTTCAGCAGAAGTTTGTGGTTACAGGAAAGTGGGTGCAGGAGGGAAGAGGAGCGATTGGTGGAATGATGATGTAAAGAGAGTAGTAAGGGAGAAAAAGTTAGCATATGAGAAGTTTTTACAAAGTAGAAGTGATGCAAGGAGGGAAGAGTATATGGAGAAAAAGAGAGAAGTTAAGAGAGTGGTGAAGCAATGTAAAAAGAGAGCAAATGAGAGAGTGGGTGAGATGTTATCAACAAATTTTGTTGAAAATAAGAAAAAGTTTTGGAGTGAGATTAACAAGTTAAGAAAGCCTAGAGAACAAATGGATTTGTCAGTTAAAAATAGGAGAGGAGAGTTATTAAATGGAGAGTTAGAGGTATTGGGAAGATGGAAGGAATATTTTGAGGAATTGTTAAATGTTGATGAAGATAGGGAAGCTGTGATTTCGTGTATAGGGCAAGGAGGAATAACATCTTGTAGGAGTGAGGAAGAGCCAGTTGTGAGTGTGGGGGAAGTTCGTGAGGCAGTAGGCAAAATGAAAGGGGGTAAGGCAGCCGGGATTGATGGGATAAAGATAGAAATGTTAAAAGCAGGTGGGGATATAGTTTTGGAGTGGTTGGTGCAATTATTTAATAAATGTATGGAAGAGGGTAAGGTACCTAGGGATTGGCAGAGAGCATGCATAGTTCCTTTGTATAAAGGCAAAGGGGATAAAAGAGAGTGCAAAAATTATAGGGGGATAAGTCTGTTGAGTGTACCTGGTAAAGTGTATGGTAGAGTTATAATTGAAAGAATTAAGAGTAAGACGGAGAATAGGATAGCAGATGAACAAGGAGGCTTTAGGAAAGGTAGGGGGTGTGTGGACCAGGTGTTTACAGTGAAACATATAAGTGAACAGTATTTAGATAAGGCTAAAGAGGTCTTTGTGGCATTTATGGATTTGGAAAAGGCATATGACAGGGTGGATAGGGGGGCAATGTGGCAGATGTTGCAAGTGTATGGTGTAGGAGGTAGGTTACTGAAAGCAGTGAAGAGTTTTTACGAGGATAGTGAGGCTCAAGTTAGAGTATGTAGGAAAGAAGGAAATTTTTTCCCAGTAAAGGTAGGCCTTAGACAAGGATGTGTGATGTCACCGTGGTTGTTTAATATATTTATAGATGGGGTTGTAAGAGAAGTAAATGCGAGGGTCTTGGCAAGAGGCGTGGAGTTAAAAGACAAAGAATCACACACAAAGTGGGAGTTGTCACAGCTGCTCTTTGCTGATGACACTGTGCTCTTGGGAGATTCTGAAGAGAAGTTGCAGAGATTGGTGGATGAATTTGGTAGGGTGTGCAAAAGAAGAAAATTAAAGGTGAATACAGGAAAGAGTAAGGTTATGAGGATAACAAAAAGATTAGGTGATGAAAGATTGAATATCAGATTGGAGGGAGAGAGTATGGAGGAGGTGAATGTATTCAGATATTTGGGAGTGGACGTGTCAGCGGATGGGTCTATGAAAGATGAGGTGAATCATAGAATTGATGAGGGAAAAAGAGTGAGTGGTGCACTTAGGAGTCTGTGGAGACAAAGAACTTTGTCCTTGGAGGCAAAGAGGGGAATGTATGAGAGTATAGTTTTACCAACGCTCTTATATGGGTGTGAAGCGTGGGTGATGAATGTTGCAGCGAGGAGAAGGCTGGAGGCAGTGGAGATGTCATGTCTGAGGGCAATGTGTGGTGTGAATATAATGCAGAGAATTCGTAGTTTGGAAGTTAGGAGGAGGTGCGGGATTACCAAAACTGTTGTCCAGAGGGCTGAGGAAGGGTTGTTGAGGTGGTTCGGACATGTAGAGAGAATGGAGCGAAACAGAATGACTTCAAGAGTGTATCAGTCTGTAGTGGAAGGAAGGCGGGGTAGGGGTCGGCCTAGGAAGGGTTGGAGGGAGGGGGTAAAGGAGGTTTTGTGTGCGAGGGGCTTGGACTTCCAGCAGGCATGCGTGAGCGTGTTTGATAGGAGTGAATGGAGACAAATGGTTTTTAATACTTGACGTGCTGTTGGAGTGTGAGCAAAGTAACATTTATGAAGGGATTCAGGGAAACCGGCAGGCCGGACTTGAGTCCTGGAGATGGGAAGTACAGTGCCTGCACTCTGAAGGAGGGGTGTTAATGTTGCAGTTTAAAAACTGTAGTGTAAAGCACCCTTCTGGCAAGACAGTGATGGAGTGAATGATGGTGAAAGTTTTTCTTTTTCGGGCCACCCTGCCTTGGTGGGAATCGGCCGGTGTGATAATAAAAAAAAATATATATATATATATATATATATGTATATATATATATATATATATATACATATATATATATATATGTCGTGCCGAATATGCAAAACTGGTCAATTAGCAAGAACTCATTTAAAATTAAGTCCTTTCTAAAATTTTCTCTTATACGTTTAAAGATATATTTTTTCATTAATGTTGATGTAAAAATTTATAATTTTGCACCAAAAGAATCTTAGAAAACTTACCTAACCTTATTATAACAAGAACAATTTATTTTACCCAAACCCAACTAAATATATTTTAGATTTTTTTACAATAATTTAATACTAAACAAACACAGTGAAATATATTTTTTTCGTTAGGTTCAGAATGATTTTGGCGAAATTATTGCATACACAAACTTTCACTTGTCCTGTATGGCAAGATGAGCGTTGCTATTTAAGCCAAGTTCACAAGTTCTGCCTATTCGGCACGACATATATATATATATATATATATATGTCGTGCCGAATAAGCAGAACTTGCGATCTTGGTTTAAATAGCAATGCTCATCTTGCCATATAGGACAAGCGAAAATTTGTGTATGCAATAATTTCGCCAAAATCATTCTGAACCTAACGAAAAAAAATATATTTCACTGTGTTTGTTAAGTATTAAATTATTGTAAACAAATCTAAAATATATTTAGTTGGGTTAGGCTAAAATAAATTATTCTTGATATAATAAGGTTAGGTAAGTTTTCTAAGTTCCTTTTGGTGCAAAATTATAAATTTTTACATCAACATTAATGAAAAAAATATATCTTTAAACGTATATGAGAAAATTTTAGAAAGGACTTAATTTTAAATGAGTTCTTGCTAATTGACCAGTTTTACATATTCGGCACGACATATACACTCATATATATATATATATATATATATATATATATATATATATATATATATATATATATATATATATATATATATATATATATATATATATATATATATATATATATATATATAATATATATATATATATATATATATATATATATATATATATATATATATATATATATATATATATATATATATATATATATATATATATATATATATATATTCTTCCCAAATTCTATTAATTATCAATGGATCTAATTTATATAAACCAAAGGAAATATTCATATTATTGTCAAAACTGCTTTTTATGAAACAAGATTCAATAATATTCCTGTCGACCATGGACTTGCTTGATACTACTTTCTCAACTTTTTGAAGATCAATTGGATGGTTAAAATCTCTTACATGAATAAATAGAGCATTGGAATCTTGTCCAGTTCTAATGCTATATTTGTGTTGTTTTAATCTTAGTTCGAGATTTTTACCAGTTTGACCGTAATAAACTTTATCGCAAATTTTACAAGGAATCTTATAGACACATCCATCAGCATTTTGGGGGGAATTCTTTATCAAAACCTACAAATAACTGTTCCTATGTCCACTATTATTCTTCGCATCGAGATAGAGTCAAACTCTCTGTTTTCTCATCAATGTTTTTGAGAGCTTTACGAATTTGTAATCCTGAGTTCATAGATGAGGAAATATCCAAAATTTATGAAATTGGTAATGATTTAAAATACCCAAGAAATGTAATTGATAAATCTTTTAAAGTTGCTAGAAATACTTTTTACAATCCAAAGAGGGACAACCAGCCTTATTCAACTAAAAATATGTTGGTTATCCCTTACCATGAAAACTTGGTTGATATGCCTTCTCTTCTTAAGACTTTTAATATTAAAGTTGTATTCAAAAATCTTGATACAGTAAAAAAAACTTTTGATAAAGAATTCCCCCCAAAATGCTGATGGATGTGTCTATAAGATTCCTTGTAAAATTTGCGATAAAGTTTATTACGGTCAAACTGGTAAAAATCTCGAACTAAGATTAAAACAACATAAATATAGCATTAGAACTGGACAAGATTCCAATGCTCTATTTATTCATTTAAGAGATTTTAACCATCCAATTGATTTTCAAAAAGTTGAGAAAGTAGTATCAAGCAAGTCCATGGTCGACAGGAATATTATTGAATCTTGTTTCATAAAAAGCAGTTTTGACAATAATATGAATATTTCCTTTGGTTTATATAAATTAGATCCATTTATAATTAATAGAATTCGGGAAGAATTTAATAATACACTGGACAAATAATAATTTTTAAAATTTTCTTGGGTAGAATAGTTTGTTGGTGGGTTGTGCGAAGGACCTGTCCAGTCGGTCAATGATTCTCTTTGGAGAGCATGAAGTTACATCATCGGAGGGTGTCCAACAAGGAGATCCTCTTGCATCATTTCTCTTCTGTATAGCAGTTAGGGAAATCACAGTCAGACTGACCAGCGAGCTAAACATCTGGTTCCTAGATGATGGCACACTAGCAGGTACAAAAGAGTCCCTCCTACATGACCTTACACAGGTAATGACACGGGGACAGGAAATGGGTCTCATCCTGAATCCATCCAAATGTGAAATCATCTCAGTCAGTCAACAAGTGATAAATGCAGTGAGATCAAAACTACCAGGAGCAGCAGTCATTGCCCCCACAAATAGTGTCTTGCTAGGAGCACCTCTGGGAAGCAATGCCATTGACACAATTCTCAGGAAGAAATTGGAAGAGTTAAGGAGGATGGAACAACGAATAGGCAATCTGGACACCCACGATGCCTTGTACCTTCTCACAAAGTGCTTGAGTCTGCCCAGGTTGACATATTTCCTAAGATGTGCACCTTCATATGATAACCCTATACTGCACGAATATGACAGTATTCTGAGGCAGATTTTTACGAAAGTACTTAACCTTACTCTAGAAGATGGGCAGTGGAACCAAGCTACACTTCCAGTCAGACTAGGAGGCATTGGTGTCCGCAAGTCATCACAGATTGCGTTACCTGCTTTTCTGTCCTCGTGTATTGCATCCAGAGAGCTTGTAGCAGCGATTCTCCCTGAACATCTTAGGGACAAGATAGGAGTCCAGAACCAAAAATTCATTAACGGAGCAATGATCTGGGATAATCTAACGGGCTCTGGAGCCAGACCTGCTCCCCCCAACAACTACAAACAATCGCACTGGGATGGTCCAATAGTGGAAAATATTGCCTCAACAATGCTTCAGAGTGTGTCAGGGAAGGATAGAGCCCGCCTCCTGGCAGTGAGAGCCCCTCATGCTGGGGACTTTCTGTTGGCTGTTCCCAACTCCAGCCTTGGCACACGTCTCGACCCACAGACCATCCGCATCGGTGTTGCCCTTCGACTTGCCGCCCCTATTCTCGCCGAACACAGGTGTATTTGTGGCAGTGAAGCAGCAGACCGATTCGGGTACCATGGTCTTGTGTGCCGTAAATCCGAGGGAAAGATTGCAAGACATGAGGAGGTTAATAACATTATCAAGAGGAGCCTCACAACAGCTGGATGCCCAGCAGTAAGGGAGCCACCCCAACTATGCAGATCTGATGGCAGCCAGAAGCGTCCAGATGGTATCACCCTTCAAGCCTGGACAGATGGGAAGTAGGTGGTGTGGGACTATACATGTGCATCTACCTCGGCTGATACCTATCTCCAATACACCAGGGAGGAAGGAGGGGCAGCTGCCAGCTTCAGGTAGTCCCAAAAGTCTAGAAAATATGGAGAACTTGCCCATCATTATTTGTTTGTTCCCATAGGCTCAGAGACCCTTGGCTCATGGGGAAAGAGTGCATCTAAATTCCTTAAGGAGCTGGGAAAAAGACTCATCAGGGCAACTAGGGATCCCAGGGCAGCTAGTTTTCTGTTCCAGCGGCTCAGTGCGGCTGTTCAAAGGGGTAATGCCTGCTGTATTTTGGGCACACGCCCCAGTTCTGAGGAGCTGGATGAGATTTTCGCCTTATAATCGGTGATACACACGTAACAACATGTACCGTATGTGCCACCTTTATATCAATAGTGTATCTCTTGGATCTTCTGTACCATATTATGTAATAAAATATTCCTATTAGTAAAAAAAAAAAATATAAAAAGATGGGGTGGTAGGGGAAGTGGAATATTCAAACGGCTTCAGGTAGAAATCCAAATATTTTTCCTTGAAGCCTTTTTATCCACTTCTCCGAGGCTATGGGTCCCACAATTTACACCAGAGGTGGACCCCATTATATATAAAAAAAAATATATATATACATATATAAATATATATATATATATATATATATATATATATATATATATATATATATATATATATATATATATATATATATATATATATATATATATATATATATATATATATATATATATATATATATATATGTCGTGCCGAATAGGCAGAACTTGCGATCTTGGCTTAAATAGCAACGCTCATCTTGCCATATAGGACAAGTGAAAATTTGTGTTTGCAATAATTTCACCAAAATCATTCTGAGCCTAACGAAAAAAATATATTTCACTGTGTTTGTTTAGTATTAAATTATTGTAAACAAATCTAAAATATATTTAGTTGGGTTAGGCTAAAATAAATTGTTCTTGATATAATAAGGTTAGGTAAGTTTTCTAAGTTCCTTCTGGTGCAAAATTAATTTTTTTTACATCAACATTAATGAAAAAAATATATCTTTAAACGTATAAGAGAAAATTTTAGAAAGGACTTAATTTTAAATGAGTTCTTGCTAATTGACCAGTTTTACATATTCGGCACGACATCTACATATATATATATATATATATATATATATATATATATATATATATATATATATATATATATATATATATATATATATATATATATATATATATATATATATATACATATATATGAATTTACTGCAGCTCCTTCGAGGCTGGATGCGAGCCAAGTATGCAGCAAGCATTTCCCCTCTGGATGGCTACGCCGAGGTGCTGGAACATGAAAGCGGCTGCCCTTGGATCCCTGGTGGTGTCGATGATTCTGGAACCCAATTCTTTAATTAAGGAAACGTGTGGCATTTTTGCACCATGATCCCAAGGTCTCTGATCCCACTGGGACAAATTGATACTGTTGGCTTATGTCCCTGTACTTGCTGATCTTGTACTCCTCCCTGTGGTCAGCAGCTCCTCCCTGTCGCCCCACACTGTGATAATTATAGGTGTCAGCCAGTGTGGACACACAGGTATAGTCCCATGCTAAGAGCTTACCATTCTTCCAAGGATAGATGGTGATCCCGAAGGGGCAGTTTGCTGAGTTGTGGGTATTGTTGGCTGCTAGTGATCGGGGCTCCCTCTCGACTGAGCATCCAGCTGTAGCAAGGTTTCTCTTAATGATGTCGTTGACCTCATTGTGTCTTGTATGCCAGACCTTGGTTTTGGAACAGTTAAGACCATGTAGACCGTATTGGTCTGCTTGCACTTCGCCGCAAATACACGTATATTCTGTATGAATTGGGGCAGCAAGGCACAGGGCCACTGCAATACGAAGGGTCATAGGGTCGAGTCGCGTTCCCATTGCCGATATGGGAACTGTTTGGAGGAGGTCCCCGGAGTGAGGTGCGCTCACAGCGTGGAGACGGCAATCTCCATATCTGATGTTGCAGCCCTGAGCATGTTGGCAAGCACCTTTTCAGCGATCGGGCCATCCCAGCTTGACTGTTTGTGAGCCAGTGCTGCACTAGGGTTTGGTGCTGGAGCAGCAAGAGTCTCCCATTCAGTGACGGCACTGGCATAGCTAGGATCTTCTATTCCTGCTGAGTCGCTGAGGGTATCAGGAAGATTTTGTCTTATCAACTCATTTGATGCTATGGAACAGGATAGGAAAGCTGGAAGAGCCATCTGGGAGGATCTGCTACTCCTAGCCCTCCAAGCCTGACCGGAAGTGAGGCTTGCAGCCACTGTCCATCTTCAAGGGAAAAATTCAATACACTCTCTAGCATGGTCTTAAGTAGAGAGTCATATTCCTTGAGTTTTGGACTGCTGAAGGCTGGGGAGCACCTCAGAAAGTATGTAAGTTTTGGGATTGACAGGCACCTGGTGAGTAGGTAGAAGGCATCGTGTGTGTCAATGTCATTCATCCTGCTTTCCATCGTCCGGAGGTCTGAGACTTTTTTTTCTAGGATCAGATCGATGGCATTGGACCCAAGAGGAGCACCAAGGAGAGTGCTATTGGCTGGATCAATGGCTCGTACTCCTGGAAAACGGCGCTAATATTCTGGATCATCTGCTGATTGGCAGAAAATATTTCACATTTGGTGGGGGTTTAAAGACATATATATGTACATATATACATATATATATATATATATATATATATATATATATATATATATGTATATATATATATATATATATATATATATATATATATATATTTATATATATATATATATTTACATATGCCGTGTCGAATAGGCAGAACTTGCGATCTTGGCTTAAATAGCAACACTCCTCTTGCCATATAGGACAAGCGAAAATTTGTGTATGCAATAATTTAGCCAAAATCATTCTGAACCTAACGAAAAACATATATTTCACTGTGTTTCTTTAGTAATAAATTATTGTAAACAAATCTAAAATATATTTAGTTTGGTTAGGCTAAAATAAATAGTTCTTGTTATAACAAGGTTAGGTAAGTTTTCTAAGTTTCTTTTGGTGCAATATTAAAAAACATTACCTTAACATTAATGAAAAAGTATATATCTTTAAACCTATAAGAGAAAATTTTGGAAAGGACTTAATTTTAAATGAGTTCTTGCTAATTGATCAGTTTTACATATTCGGCACAACATATACATATATATATATATATGTATAAATATATACATATATATATATATATATATGTATATATGTATAAATATATACATATATATATATGTATATATGTATAAATATATACATATATATATATATGTATATATGTATAAATATATACATATATATATATAAGTATATATGTATAAATATATACATATATATATATAAGTATATATGTATAAATATATTTTATTATTATCACACCGGCCGATTCCCACCAAGGCAGGGTGGCCCGAAAAAGAAAAACTTTCACCATCATTCACTCCATCACTGTCTTGCCAGAAGGGTGCTTTACACTACAGTTTTTAAACTGCAACATTAACACCCCTCCTTCAGAGTGCAGGCACTGTACTTCCCATCTCCAGGACTCAAGTCCGGCCTGCCGGTTTCCCTGAATCCCTTCATAAATGTTACTTTGCTCACACTCCAACAGCACGTCAAGTATTAAAAACCATTTGTCTCCATTCACTCCTATCAAACACGCTCACGCATGCCTGCTGGAAGTCCAAGCCCCTCGCACACAAAACCTCCTTTACCCCCTCCCTCCAACTCTTCCTAGGCCGACCCCTACCCCGCCTTCCTTCCACTACAGACTGATACACTCTTGAAGTCATTCTGTTTCGCTCCATTCTCTCTACATGTCCGAACCACCTCAACAACCCTTCCTCAGCCCTCTGGACAACAGTTTTGGTAATCCCGCACCTCCTCCTAACTTCCAAACTACGAATTCTCTGCATTATATTCACACCACACATTGCCCTCAGACATGACATCTCCACTGCCTCCAGCCTTCTCCTCGCTGCAACATTCATCACCCACGCTTCACACCCATATAAGAGCGTTGGTAAAACTATACTCTCATACATTCCCCTCTTTGCCTCCAAGGACAAAGTTCTTTGTCTCCACAGACTCCTAAGTGCACCACTCACTCTTTTTCCCTCATCAATTCTATGATTCACCTCATCTTTCATAGACCCATCCGCTGACACGTCCACTCCCAAATATCTGAATACGTTCACCTCCTCCATACTCTCTCCCTCCAATCTGATATTCAATCTTTCGTCACCTAATCTTTTTGTTATCCTCATAACCTTACTCTTTCCTGTATTCACCTTTAATTTTCTTCTTTTGCACACCCTACCAAATTCATCCACCAATCTCTGCAACTTCTCTTCAGAATCTCCCAAGAGCACAGTGTCATCAGCAAAGAGCAGCTGTGACAACTCCCACTTTGTGTGTGATTCTTTATCTTTTAACTCCACGCCTCTTGCCAAGACCCTCGCATTTACTTCTCTTACAACCCCATCTATAAATATATTAAACAACCACGGTGACATCACACATCCTTGTCTAAGGCCTACTTTTACTGGGAAAAAATTTCCCTCTTTCCTACATACTCTAACTTGAGCCTCACTATCCTCGTAAAAACTCTTCACTGCTTTCAGTAACCTACCTCCTACACCATACACTTGCAACATCTGCCACATTGCCCCCCTATCCACCCTGTCATACGCCTTTTCCAAATCCATAAATGCCACAAAGACCTCTTTAGCCTTATCTAAATACTGTTCACTTATATGTTTCACTGTAAACACCTGGTCCACACACCCCCTACCTTTCCTAAAGCCTCCTTGTTCATCTGCTATCCTATTCTCCGTCTTACTCTTAATTCTTTCAATTATAACTCTACCATACACTTTACCAGGTACACTCAACAGACTTATCCCCCTATAATTTTTGCACTCTCTTTTATCCCCTTTGCCTTTATACAAAGGAACTATGCATGCTCTCTGCCAATCCCTAGGTACCTTACCCTCTTCCATACATTTATTAAATAATTGCACCAACCACTCCAAAACTATATCCCCACCTGCTTTTAACATTTCTATCTTTATCCCATCAATCCCGGCTGCCTTACCCCCTTTCATTTTACATACTGCCTCACGAACTTCCCCCACACTCACAACTGGCTCTTCCTCACTCCTACAAGATGTTATTCCTCCTTGCCCTATACACGAAATCACAGCTTCCCTATCTTCATCAACATTTAACAATTCCTCAAAATATTCCTTCCATCTTCCCAATACCTCTAACTCTCCATTTAATAACTCTCCTCTCCTATTTTTAACTGACAAATCCATTTGTTCTCTAGGCTTTCTTAACTTGTTAATCTCACTCCAAAACTTTTTCTTATTTTCAACAAAATTTGTTGATAACATCTCACCCACTCTCTCATTTGCTCTCTTTTTACATTGCTTCACCACTCTCTTAACTTCTCTCTTTTTCTCCATATACTCTTCCCTCCTTGCATCACTTCTACTTTGTAAAAACTTCTCATATGCTAACTTTTTCTCCCTTACCACTCTCTTTACATCATCATTCCACCAATCGCTCCTCTTCCCTCCTGCACCCACTTTCCTGTAACCACAAACTTCTGCTGAACACTCTAACACTACATTTTTAAACCTACCCCATACCTCTTCGACCCCATTGCCTATGCTCTCATTAGCCCATCTATCCTCCAATAGCTGTTTATATCTTACCCTAACTGCCTCCTCTTTTAGTTTATAAACCTTCACCTCTCTCTTCCCTGATGCTTCTATTCTCCTTGTATCCCATCTACCTTTTACTCTCAGTGTAGCTACAACTAGAAAGTGATCTGATATATCTGTGGCCCCTCTATAAACATGTACATCCTGAAGTCTACTCAACAGTCTTTTATCTACCAATACATAATCCAACAAACTACTGTCATTTCGCCCTACATCATATCGTGTATACTTATTTATCCTCTTTTTCTTAAAATATGTATTACCTATAACTAAACCCCTTTCTATACAAAGTTCAATCAAAGGGCTCCCATTATCATTTACACCTGGCACCCCAAACTTACCTACCACACCCTCTCTAAAAGTTTCTCCTACTTTAGCATTCAAGTCCCCTACCACAATTACTCTCTCACTTGGTTCAAAGGCTCCTATACATTCACTTAACATCTCCCAAAATCTCTCTCTCTCCTCTGCATTCCTCTCTTCTCCAGGTGCATACACACTTATTATGACCCACTTCTCGCATCCAACCTTTACTTTAATCCACATAATTCTTGAATTTACACATTCATATTCTCTTTTCTCCTTCCATAACTGATCATTTAACATTACTGCTACCCCTTCCTTTGCTCTAACTCTCTCAGATACTCCAGATTTAATCCCATTTATTTCCCCCCACTGAAACTCTCCTACCCCCTTCAGCTTTGTTTCGCTTAGGGCCAGGACATCCAACTTCTTTTCATTCATAACATCAGCAATCATCTGTTTCTTGTCATCCGCACTACATCCACGCACATTTAAGCAACCCAGTTTTATAAAGTTTTTCTTCTTCTCTTTTTTAGTAATTGTATACAGGAGAAGGGGTTACTAGCCCATTGCTCCCGGCATTTTAGTCGCCTCATACGACACGCATGGCTTACGGAGGAAAGATTCTTTTCCACTTCCCCATGGACAATAGAAGAAATAAAAAAGAACAAGAGCTATTTAGAAAAAGGAGAAAAACCTAGATGTATGTATATATATATATGCATGTGCGTGTCTGTGAAGTGTGACCAAAGTGTATATATATATATATATATATATATATATATATATATACATATATATATATATATATATATATATATATATATGTATATATATATATATATGTCGTGCCGAATAGGCAGAACTTGCGATCTTGGCTTAAATAGCAACGCTCATCTTGCCATATAGGACAAGCGAAAATTTGTGTATGCAATAATTTCGCCAAAATCATTCTGAACCTAACGAAAAAAATATATTTCATTGCGTTTGTTTAGTATTAAATTACTGTAAACAAATCTAAAATATATTTAGTTGGGTTAGGCTAAAATAAATTGCTCTTGTTGTAATAAGGTTAGGTAAGTTTTCTAAGTTTCTTTTGGTGCAAAATTAAAAAATTTTACATTAACATTAACGAAAAAAATATATCTTTAAACGTATAAGAGAACATTTTGGAAAGGACTAAATTTTAAATGAGTTCTTGCTAATTGACCAGTTTTACATATTCGGCACGACATATATATATATATATATATATATATATATATATATATATATATATATATATATATATATATATATATATATATATATATATATATATATATATATATATATATATATATACATTGCTGATGAATAAGAGCAAAACGTATGCTCTAGTTCGGTATCTTTATATTTGAAATGCTTCCACTACGCTCTAAGTTTTCATAGTCAAATACAGACGCAGTAGACATTGTAGCATAGTAAGGATATAATCCTGACAGAAATTTTTTGAGATGTTCAATCACTCAGCCTGGAGAACTGTAAAACTTCTTAATGTGGAAGAGTATGAAGCTTTAGAACATGATTGGAATTTCATATATTTCTCATATTCTAATCCCTACCTCATCTTAATCTATTTATAACACATTCTTTTTAGGAAAGGTTAAATAAGATTTGTCATGAAGCAGAACAAGTGTTTCTTGATGCTGGTCTTCATTATATCATGTCCAACCACTTGAGCTTTTAGTCATATGACTAAGATCTTCTGACTTTTGAGGTGGCCAGTCACTCAGCCTGGAGAAGTGTTCAGCTTTTTAATCTGGAAGAGTATGAAGCTGAAGAATAAGATGGTAATTTTAGATACTGTCGAAAGTGAGGCGTGGTTTTTACGACATAGCAAAAGGTACAGACCAATAATGACTAGAAATAAGATGTCAACAATCTGAGAAGCACTGAAGTGGGACCATTGGTCAGTGATAATTAGTTCGCTCTGTATTCCAAGAGTTATGTAATATTTTCAACATTCTGCTGCTCATATTGTCACTTCACACTGTAAGCCATACCTCATTCTAATTTATTTCTCACACATTCTTTTTAGAATAGGTTAAATAAGATTTGTCACGAAGCAGAACAAGTGTTTCTTGATGCTGGTCTTCATTATATCATGTCCCACCACTTGAGCTTTTAGTCATATGACTAAGATCTTCTGGCTTTCTGGTCCATCCCTTTTAAAATTAAAATATAGTAAAGGTCCGATGAAAAGGACTAATGTGGGAAGGGAGTCTCCGGAAATTGCATTATATTTAGAATTTCCAATTAGTGTAATTAATCCATTTATTCAATCGAATTCTTGAAACGGACAAATGAAAAACAAAATAAATTTAGTACGCTCCATTGACGTCCTAACGGGCATACCATGAATAAACTAAAGTACAAAATGGTATTACCTGTAACTTAACCTGCTACCAAATAGTCTTAAAGTACAACATTGTACAATACAATTGAATACAGCACAGTAACTTGTTTTACCTGTCAGGTAGAGAGATAAGCTTACTGATGTACCATACATTACATTAATACCATGAGTCCCAGAATAACTCATTAAAAGTCTTCGAAACTTTAAACGCCAGCAGTAGCAATTGAGAAATTCTGGAAGACAGATAGGTATATGGTGAGGGAGACGTTGTTATTTCGGCAAATGTAGATGAATGTGGAGACATAGAAACTTGAGGATTTCCGGTCGATTGTTTGGGACATGTAGAACAAGAAACAGGTAAAATTGTTTGGCACCTTGATGTTCAACAGAGCTAACATGACCACCTACAGTGCGCAGTTCAGCATACAGTAATCGCAATGTCGATTAAACCTTTAAATTTTGGGCCATTTTCATATGCTTATTAGATGTAACTGAGACACCTTTTACGCTCATTAAACATAAATAGAACATTAAAAATATTTACTTTCTTGAAGTGTTTCAATCCAGTGGCTTTATTAGTGCAATATATGGACATAACCTGAAGAATGTAAAAAGACAGTCAAAGAATATAGAGGAAAGTGATGCCCACATTAGGCTGTCATTTGCATTATACTTCATAGCATATTGTATAAGCTTTCTCTTTCTTCTACAATTGTTAGGTTGTTAATTTTGCAATGGAATTCTCCTCACATACCTGGGTCGTTGGAGCGTCATCCAGCAGATTCCTTTATATTTCAAGTTTCTAAAGAAAATAACATAATACCGGGACTAGAAGAGGTCACTTAATAAAAAGCACATTAAGAAATTGAGACTCATTACGTAGTTTTGATCCGACTGGGATCATTAAATACTTTTTCAACTTAATTGTTCATGTAGGACCGAAACATCAACATAAGTTTCAGTCTTCCAGTTCTGTTCATTAAAGTTTCTTGGCACCAACACTTGCTTAAAAGCTATTGTTAACAAAACTGTTCATGGTGCATCAACAAAATTATTTAAAAAAAAAAAAAAACAGAAAATATAGTGGAAAACTGAAAATGTAATGATGGCGAGAACGTGCGCAGACAGTGACTCAGGCAGCAACTGGCCTCATTGTCTAGCAACAAGGAAAGTGAATGTGCACAGGGGGAGCGTCCTTACAGAGTGACCACTAACCGGAGTAGGTCCATCTTGCTGAATGTTCGGTCAGGTCGAATAAGCGTTCAAAGTAGTGGATTTGGTCTGCTTCACAGACACAAGAATCGGACACTCATTAATTAAACATACACGTTGAACCGGCTAGATATTTTATCAGTTTCAACCTTTATTGTATCCTTATAAACGCACATCTTTTTTTTTATCTCAAATTAAGATGTAATTAACAACTATCAATGAATAAACAAAAGGTTGGATGAGGAACCTATGGCCGTATATAAACAGTTTAACCCCCTACTTTATTGCAACAAAATTTGAGTTAAAAGACGATGCTGTCTTGGGGAGGGAGAAATATGCATCTACTGTTAAAGCTCCTGGACCGAATAAAGGAGCTCAGTTGGGTTAGAGTTGGCGTCATACACTGAATGTAATACAGTAAATAATATCTTAGAATCCTTATTATTGGAGGACTGGGTTAGCCTCGACCTTAGGCCATGGGACTGTCAAATTACGGACTGCGGTTCGTGAACCTCATCGTCCTTCTGTTTAATCTCACATCTTCTTCTTTTAAATTCATAGAATAATATTATACTCCATAACTTCATAATTATGCTTTCAGGAAGCACCAATAGTTTGATCGAACAAGCTTTCGTTCTTTAGTACCTATTGATAAATGTTAATGACTAACGAAGTTATGAAGAAAATAACACTATGTGGGAACCCTACTAACTCATCACATTCCTTAAGAACATACATTCCTTACCAATATACATTCCTTACCAATATACATTCCTTACCAATATACATTCCTTACCAATATACATTCCTTACCAATATACATTCCTTACCAATATACATTCCTTACCAATATACATTCCTTACCAATATACATTCCTTACCAATATACATTCCTTACCAATATACATTCCTTACCAATATACATTCCTTACCAATATACATTCCTTACCAATATACATTCCTTACCAATATACATTCCTTACCAATATACATTCCTTACCAATATACATTCCTTACCAATATACATTCCTTACCAATATACATTCCTTACCAATATACATTCCTTACCAATATACATTCCTTCCCAAAATACATTCCTTACCAATATACATTCCTTACCAATATACATTCCTTACCAATATACATTCCTTACCAATATACATTCCTTCCCAAAATACATTCCTTACCAATATACATTCCTTACCAATATACATTCCTTACCAATATACATTCCTTACCAATATACATTCCTTACCAATATACATTCCTTACCAATATGCATTCCTTACCAATATACATTCCTTACCAATATACATTCCTTACCAATATACATTCCTTCCCAAAATACATTCCTTACCAATATACATTCCTTACCAATATACATTCCTTACCAATATACATTCCTTACCAATATACATTCCTTACCAATATACATTCCTTACCAATATACATTCCTTCCCAAAATACATTCCTTACCAATATACATTCCTTACCAATATACATTCCTTACCAATATACATTCCTTACCAATATACATTCCTTACCAATATACATTCCTTACCAATATACATTCCTTCCCAAAATACATTCCTTACCAAAATACATTCCTTACCAATATACATTCCTTCCCAAAATACATTCCTTACCAAAATACATTCCTTACCAATATACATTCCTTACCAATATACATTCCTTACCAATATACATTCCTTCCCAAAATACATTCCTTACCAATATACATTCCTTACCAATATACATTCCTTACCAATATACATTCCTTACCAATATACATTCCTTACCAATATACATTCCTTACAATATACATTCCTTACCAATATACATTCCTTAGCCATATACCTTCCTTACCCATATACATTCCTTACCAATATAAATAACTTACCAATATACATTCCTTGTCAATATACATTCCTTACCAATATACATTCCTTACCAATATACGTTCCTTACCAATATACATTCCTTAGCCATATACCTTCCTTACCCATATACATTCCTTACCAATATAAATAACTTACCAATATACATTCCTTGCCAATATACATTCCTTACCAATATACATTCCTTCCACATTCTTATGAATTCGTTCACATCCGTATGTTTTCATTAGAAAATAAATACGAGAAAAAAATTCATAAATTTTAATATTTTTATGCATTTAAATAGTTGTAACAACTCATTTAACATAAAAATTCATTATATTTTATAGTTAGGTCTTTTAATAAAAAAAATACTTACTATTAGTGTAACAACATTTGCAGGATCCAGATGAACAGCTTCCAATAGCAATTTTTCCAGCCTGGCAGCTACTTCTACACCCACCAGTGTAGTTCTTATATTTGCAATCTGAGTCATGTAGTCCACAAACTGTAAATAAGATATTAATAGTGTTACATTTGCATAAAAAAACGTGAATTTCATAACAGGTTCCCGCTCAAGCATTTCCGCTAAAGATGCTCCTAGGCATTTTACACTCACATCATAATTAAACTGGTGTAAGGTCATATGTGGGGAGAATCTCGAGTTTTCCCTGTGGTTCCTTTATTCTCTTCTCTGAAGATGAGGGCCCCAAACATAGTTCTAGAGGTGGAATGATGATGTAAAGAGAGTAGTAAGGGAGAAAAAGTTAGCATATGAGAAGTTTTTACAAAGTAGAAGTGATGCAAGGAGGGAAGAGTATATGGAGAAAAAGAGAGAAGTTAAGAGAGTGGTGAAGCAATGTAAAAAGAGAGCAAATGAGAGAGTGGGTGAGATGTTATCAACAAATTTTGTTGAAAATAAGAAAAAGTTTTGGAGTGAGATTAACAAGTTAAGAAAGCCTAGAGAACAAATGGATTTGTCAGTTAAAAATAGGAGAGGAGAGTTATTAAATGGAGAGTTAGAGGTATTGGGAAGATGGAAGGAATATTTTGAGGAATTGTTAAATGTTGATGAAGATAGGGAAGCTGTGATTTCGTGTATAGGGCAAGGAGGAATAACATCTTGTAGGAGTGAGGAAGAGCCAGTTGTGAGTGTGGGGGAAGTTCGTGAGGCAGTAGGCAAAATGAAAGGGGGTAAGGCAGCCGGGATTGATGGGATAAAGATAGAAATGTTAAAAGCAGGTGGGGATATAGTTTTGGAGTGGTTGGTGCAATTATTTAATAAATGTATGGAAGAGGGTAAGGTACCTAGGGATTGGCAGAGAGCATGCATAGTTCCTTTGTATAAAGGCAAAGGGGATAAAAGAGAGTGCAAAAATTATAGGGGGATAAGTCTGTTGAGTGTACCTGGTAAAGTGTATGGTAGAGTTATAATTGAAAGAATTAAGAGTAAGACGGAGAATAGGATAGCAGATGAACAAGGAGGCTTTAGGAAAGGTAGGGGGTGTGTGGACCAGGTGTTTACAGTGAAACATATAAGTGAACAGTATTTAGATAAGGCTAAAGAGGTCTTTGTGGCATTTATGGATTTGGAAAAGGCATATGACAGGGTGGATAGGGGGGCAATGTGGCAGATGTTGCAAGTGTATGGTGTAGGAGGTAGGTTACTGAAAGCAGTGAAGAGTTTTTACGAGGATAGTGAGGCTCAAGTTAGAGTATGTAGGAAAGAAGGAAATTTTTTCCCAGTAAAGGTAGGCCTTAGACAAGGATGTGTGATGTCACCGTGGTTGTTTAATATATTTATAGATGGGGTTGTAAGAGAAGTAAATGCGAGGGTCTTGGCAAGAGGCGTGGAGTTAAAAGACAAAGAATCACACACAAAGTGGGAGTTGTCACAGCTGCTCTTTGCTGATGACACTGTGCTCTTGGGAGATTCTGAAGAGAAGTTGCAGAGATTGGTGGATGAATTTGGTAGGGTGTGCAAAAGAAGAAAATTAAAGGTGAATACAGGAAAGAGTAAGGTTATGAGGATAACAAAAAGATTAGGTGATGAAAGATTGAATATCAGATTGGAGGGAGAGAGTATGGAGGAGGTGAATGTATTCAGATATTTGGGAGTGGACGTGTCAGCGGATGGGTCTATGAAAGATGAGGTGAATCATAGAATTGATGAGGGAAAAAGAGTGAGTGGTGCACTTAGGAGTCTGTGGAGACAAAGAACTTTGTCCTTGGAGGCAAAGAGGGGAATGTATGAGAGTATAGTTTTACCAACGCTCTTATATGGGTGTGAAGCGTGGGTGATGAATGTTGCAGCGAGGAGAAGGCTGGAGGCAGTGGAGATGTCATGTCTGAGGGCAATGTGTGGTGTGAATATAATGCAGAGAATTCGTAGTTTGGAAGTTAGGAGGAGGTGCGGGATTACCAAAACTGTTGTCCAGAGGGCTGAGGAAGGGTTGTTGAGGTGGTTCGGACATGTAGAGAGAATGGAGCGAAACAGAATGACTTCAAGAGTGTATCAGTCTGTAGTGGAAGGAAGGCGGGGTAGGGGTCGGCCTAGGAAGGGTTGGAGGGAGGGGGTAAAGGAGGTTTTGTGTGCGAGGGGCTTGGACTTCCAGCAGGCATGCGTGAGCGTGTTTGATAGGAGTGAATGGAGACAAATGGTTTTTAATACTTGACGTGCTGTTGGAGTGTGAGCAAAGTAACATTTATGAAGGGATTCAGGGAAACCGGCAGGCCGGACTTGAGTCCTGGAGATGGGAAGTACAGTGCCTGCACTCTGAAGGAGGGGTGTTAATGTTGCAGTTTAAAAACTGTAGTGTAAAGCACCCTTCTGGCAAGACAGTGATGGAGTGAATGATGGTGAAAGTTTTTCTTTTTCGGGCCACCCTGCCTTGGTGGGAATCGGCCGGTGTGATAATAAAAAATATATATATATATATATATATATATATATATATATATATATATATATATATATATATATATATATATTTATAGAAATATATATATATATATATATATACATATATATATATATAGACATATATATATATATATATATATATATATATATATATATATATATATATATATATATATATATATATATATATATATATATATATATAGGATGGGGTCCACCTCTGGTGTAAATTGTGGGACCCATAGCCTCGGAGAAGTGGATAAAAAGGCTTCAAGGAAAAATATTTGGATTTCTTCCTGAAGCCGTTTGAATATTCCACTTCCCCTACCACCCCATCTTTTGATATATATTTTTTTTTACTAATAGGAATATTTTATTACATAATATGGTACAGAAGATTTAAGAGATACATTGTTGATATAAAGGTGTCATATACGGTACATGTTGTTACGTGTGTATCACCGATTATAAGGCGAAAATCTCATCCAGCTCCTCAGAGCTGGGGCGTGTGCCCAAAATACAGCAGGGATTACCCCTTTGAACAGCCGCACTGAGCCGCTGGAACAGAAAACTAGCTGCCCTGGGATCCCTAGTTACCCTGATGAGTCTTTTTCCCAGCTCCTTAAGGAATTTAGATGCACTCTTTCCCCATGAGCCAAGGGTCTCTGAGCCTATGGGAACAAACATATAATGATGGGCAAGTTCTCCATATTTTCTAGACTTTTGGGACTCCCTGAAGCTGGCAGCTGCCCCTCCTTCCTCCCTGGTGTATTAGAGATAGGTATCAGCCAAGGTAGATGCACATGTATAGTCCCACACCATCTGCTTCCCATCTGTCCAGGCTTGAAGGGTGATACCATCTGGACGCTTCTGGTTGCCATCAGATCTGCATAGTTGGGGTGGCTCCCTTACTGCTGGGCATCCAGCTGTTGTGAGGCTCCTCTTGATAATGTTATTAACCTCCTCATGTCTTGCAATCTTTCCCTCGGATTTACGGCAAACAAGACCATGGTACCCGAATCGGTCTGCTGCTTCACTGCCACAAATACACCTGTGTTCGGCGAGAATAGGGGCGGCAAGTCGAAGGGCAACACCGATGCGGATGGTCTGTGGGTCGAGACGTGTGCCAAGGCTGGAGTTGGGAACAGCCAACAGAAAGTCCCCAGCATGAGGGGCTCTCACTGCCAGGAGGCGGGCTCTATCCTTCCCTGAAGCATTGTTGAGGCAATATTTTCCACTATTGGACCATCCCAGTGCGATTGTTTGTAGTTGTTGGGGGGAGCAGGTCTGGCTCCAGAGCCCGTTAGATTATCCCAGATCATTGCTCCGTCAATGAATTTTTGGTCCTGGACTCCTATCTTGTCCCTAAGATGTTCAGGGAGAATCGCTGCTACAAGCTCTCTGGATGCAATACACGAGGACAGAAAAGCAGGTAACGCAATCTGTGATGACTTGCGGACACCAATGCCTCCTAGTCTGACTGGAAGTGTAGCTTGGCTCCACTGCCCGTCTTCTAGAGTAAGGTTAAGTACTTTCGTAAAAATCTGCCTCAGAATACTGTCATATTCGTGCAGTATAGGGTTATCATATGGAGGTGCACATCTTAGGAAATATGTCAACCTGGGCAGACTCAAGCACTTTGTGAGAAGGTACAAGGCATCGTGGGTGTCCAGATTGCCTATTCGTTGTTCCATTCTCCTTAACTCTTCCAATTTCTTCCTGAGAATTGTGTCAATGGCATTGCTTCCCAGAGGTGCTCCTAGCAAGATAATATTTGTGGGGGCAATGACTGTTGCTCCTGGTAGTTTTGATCTCACTGCATTTATCACTTGTTGACTGAGTGAGATGATTTCACATTTGGATGGATTCAGGATGAGACCCATTTCCTGTCTCCGTGTCATTACCTGTGTAAGGTCATGTAGGAGGGACTCTTTTGTACCTGCTAGTGTGCCATCATCTAGGAACCAGATGTTTAGCTCGCTGGTCAGTCTGACTGTGATTTCCCTAACTGCTATACAGAAGAGAAATGATGCAAGAGGATCTCCTTGTTGGACACCCTCCGATGATGTAATTTCATGCTCTCCAAAGAGAAGCATTGATTCCTTGCTATACCCAGCTGAAACAAAAGGGAAGAGACCAGGGAAATGTTCTTGTACTGCTGCTAATACCACGTCTCTTTTCAGGAGATTGAACGCATTCTTGAAATCTAATTTTACCACTGCATTGTTCTCAGGCAGGTTGTTGATATACGCCCTTGTTGCATGAACCGCTGCTTCACTTCCTTGAGAGACCCCAAAGCCAAGCTGGTTTGGTTGAAGCATCATGGCTGCCTGTGCACGAATACTTCGGACAGCAGCTTTGGATACGAGGCGGCGTAAGGTGTTGCCTATTGCAATTGGCCGAATTCCTCCATCCTTCTTTTTAAGTGCACAAAGTGTTGCACCAAAAAAGAAAGGTCTAATTTCATCAGGGATCAGACCAGCCAAGGAATTGTTGACGAACCTTGTGATCTCTGAAAGAAGTGTCTCTGCAATTTCCCCAATAACTGGATTAACCATTTCCTTTAAATGCTGTGGCCTTATTCCAGTGTAACCCCCAGCAGAGCCAGATGGGAACGACATTATTGCTTTGTAAATGTCTGAGTCTTCCACTATCAATGGTTCCATAGTGGGGACAGAGGTGTTGGAACTGTTGGTGCCACTGGTTTCCCTGGCAGGGTGCTTTCCTCTAAGTGCTTCAGCCGTGTCAGCATCCCTGGGAGCAACTGTATCTTCACTGGTAATAATTCTTATTGCCCCCACTGTGTTGCCCTCTTCAATTTTCTTGCTCACCTGGACTCTGACTTTTTCACTGTCAGTAGAGTGAGTGGGGGTTCTGCCTCTCCCTTTTTTGTGTTGACGGGGAAGGCGAATGAGGTTATCAACTCTAGGAAAATCTCTTAAGGATTTAATTATCATTGAGGCTAGCCTCTTTATATATATATATATATATATATATATATATATATATATATATATATATATATATATATATATATATATATATATATATATATATATATATATATATATATATATATATATATATATATATACATAAATATATGCATATATATAACTCGACTCACGAAATCGTAATGACACGATTGCAAACCATACAACGGGTGGGGACAGAACCCGCGATCAGAGAGTCTCAAAACTCCAGACCGTCGCGTTAGCCACTGGACCTGCTAGCCACAATAAGATTCGTCCAACTAGGTATATTACTGCACCATATGAAGGTTCGCATAGGCACCACTGTGACCACAAATGCAAATTTTTACAGACGAATCTCCAGCTAGCTTGGCCGTGACGATCTCTAGCTCAAGTCCCCTCACTGCCGTCAACATGACTCACGAAATCATAATGACACGATTGCAGATAAACCATATCACGGGCGGGGATAGAACCCGCGATCAGGGAGTCTCAAAACTCCAGACCGTTTGCAATCGTGTCATTACGATTTCGTGTCATGTTGACGGCTTTGAGGGAACTTGAGCTAGCGTTCGTCACGGCCACGCTAGCTGGAGATTCGTCTGTAAAAACTTGCATTTGTGGTCACAGTGGTGCCTATGCTAACCTTTCTATGGTATAGAAATATACCTAGATGGACGAATATTATTGTGGCTAGCTGGTCCAGTGGCTAACGAGACGGTCTGGAGTTTTGAGACTCTCTGATCGTGGGTTCTATCCCCACCCATGGTATGGTTTTCTTATACAAATATATATATATATATATATATATATATTAAGTAGTAGGTTGGAAGACAGCAACCACCCAGGGAAGTACTACCGTCCTGCCAGATGACTGTGAAACAAAAACCTGTAACTGTTTTGCATGATGGTAGGATTGCTGGTTTCTTTTTCTGTCTCATAAACACGCTAAGATAACAGGGATATCTTGCTACTCCTACTTACACTTTGGTCACACTTCACAGACACGCACATGCATATATATATATACATACATCTAGGTTTTTCTCCTTTTTCTAAATAGCTCTTGTTCTTTTTTATTTCTTCTATTGTCCATGGGGAAGTGGAAAAGAATCTTTCCTCCGTAAGCCATGCGTGTCGTATGAGGCGACTAAAATGCCGGGAGCAATGGGCTAGTAACCCCTTCTCCTGTATACAATTACTAAAAAAGAGAAGAAGAAAAACTTTATAAAACTGGGTTGCTTAAATGTGCGTGGATGTAGTGCGGATGACAAGAAACAGATGATTGCTGATGTTATGAATGAAAAGAAGTTGGATGTCCTGGCCCTAAGCGAAACAAAGCTGAAGGGGGTAGGAGAGTTTCAGTGGGGGGAAATAAATGGGATTAAATCTGGAGTATCTGAGAGAGTTAGAGCAAAGGAAGGGGTAGCAGTAATGTTAAATGATCAGTTATGGAAGGAGAAAAGAGAATATGAATGTGTAAATTCAAGAATTATGTGGATTAAAGTAAAGGTTGGATGCGAGAAGTGGGTCATAATAAGCGTGTATGCACCTGGAGAAGAGAGGAATGCAGAGGAGAGAGAGAGATTTTGGGAGATGTTAAGTGAATGTATAGGAGCCTTTGAACCAAGTGAGAGAGTAATTGTGGTAGGGGACTTGAATGCTAAAGTAGGAGAAACTTTTAGAGAGGGTGTGGTAGGTAAGTTTGGGGTGCCAGGTGTAAATGATAATGGGAGCCCTTTGATTGAACTTTGTATAGAAAGGGGTTTAGTTATAGGTAATACATATTTTAAGAAAAAGAGGATAAATAAGTATACACGATATGATGTAGGGCGAAATGACAGTAGTTTGTTGGATTATGTATTGGTAGATAAAAGACTGTTGAGTAGACTTCAGGATGTACATGTTTATAGAGGGGCCACAGATATATCAGATCACTTTCTAGTTGTAGCTACACTGAGAGTAAAAGGTAGATGGGATACAAGGAGAATAGAAGCATCAGGGAAGAGAGAGGTGAAGGTTTATAAACTAAAAGAGGAGGCAGTTAGGGTAAGATATAAACAGCTATTGGAGGATAGATGGGCTAATGAGAGCATAGGCAATGGGGTCGAAGAGGTATGGGGTAGGTTTAAAAATGTAGTGTTAGAGTGTTCAGCAGAAGTTTGTGGTTACAGGAAAGTGGGTGCAGGAGGGAAGAGGAGCGATTGGTGGAATGATGATGTAAAGAGAGTAGTAAGGGAGAAAAAGTTAGCATATGAGAAGTTTTTACAAAGTAGAAGTGATGCAAGGAGGGAAGAGTATATGGAGAAAAAGAGAGAAGTTAAGAGAGTGGTGAAGCAATGTAAAAAGAGAGCAAATGAGAGAGTGGGTGAGATGTTATCAACAAATTTTGTTGAAAATAAGAAAAAGTTTTGGAGTGAGATTAACAAGTTAAGAAAGCCTAGAGAACAAATGGATTTGTCAGTTAAAAATAGGAGAGGAGAGTTATTAAATGGAGAGGTAGAGGTATTGGGAAGATGGAAGGAATATTTTGAGGAATTGTTAAATGTTGATGAAGATAGGGAAGCTGTGATTTCGTGTATAGGGCAAGGAGGAATAACATCTTGTAGGAGTGAGGAAGAGCCAGTTGTGAGTGTGGGGGAAGTTCGTGAGGCAGTAGGTAAAATGAAAGGGGGTAAGGCAGCCGGGATTGATGGGATAAAGATAGAAATGTTAAAAGCAGGTGGGGATATAGTTTTGGAGTGGTTGGTGCAATTATTTAATAAATGTATGGAAGAGGGTAAGGTACCTAGGGATTGGCAGAGAGCATGCATAGTTCCTTTGTATAAAGGCAAAGGGGATAAAAGAGAGTGCAAAAATTATAGGGGGATAAGTCTGTTGAGTGTACCTGGTAAAGTGTATGGTAGAGTTATAATTGAAAGAATTAAGAGTAAGACGGAGAATAGGATAGCAGATGAACAAGGAGGCTTTAGGAAAGGTAGGGGGTGTGTGGACCAGGTGTTTACAGTGAAACATATAAGTGAACAGTATTTAGATAAGGCTAAAGAGGTCTTTGTGGCATTTATGGATTTGGAAAAGGCGTATGACAGGGTGGATAGGGGGGCAATGTGGCAGATGTTGCAAGTGTATGGTGTAGGAGGTAGGTTACTGAAAGCAGTGAAGAGTTTTTACGAGGATAGTGAGGCTCAAGTTAGAGTA